>NC_092209.1:5418455-5477702 GCF_043381705.1 Parasteatoda tepidariorum
CTGGTAGCAGAAATCTCCCAGTATGATTTCTTTGAAAGTAGATGGAGAATTCAATTAAGAAAAAAAAATCTAATATCTTGTTTACTTATTTCAGGGGTACATTACATCACTGGAAAGATTGGTTATTAACTTATTTCTCCTTATATCATATCATTTTATAATTAACATATAAGGCACTAACAAACTAAACTTAACAGTCAAAAACAAAATGAAACTTAACAGTCATGAATAACAATTAGGGCTTCCCAATAATTATGAAAAAAAAAATATTTACTAAAAAACATTATTTCATTTGAAGACACAGATTTTGAATAACATAATTTCAGCATAACACTCATAACAGTCTTAATACTTTGTTGCAGAATTTTTATTAAGCATATTTTTTCATTATTTTGCATTAGTTTAGTTCAAAATAAGTCACAATATTACATTTAGCATTTTAATAACTTATGGTTATGAAATATAGCATGAAACACTGATTTTTGTTGTTCCTTTAAATACTTCCTAACTTGGCTATACTTCCAAACAGTAATTTAGATCTAAGAGAAACAGTCATTCATCGTTGAAATTTCTTTAATTTACCAAATCTATTATTTATGCATGTTTGAATTTTAATGGAAAAAAACTCCTTTAGTGTTATATATTTCATAGTACAAACGTAATTCTGATAATCATACAGAATTTTCTTGATTAACTATAAGATTATTTTTTATAATTGAAAATACCAAAATATAGTTTTGCATGTAATTAGAGCATCACAAATAAAAATATATATATATATATATAAAAGGAACACCGGTGTCCCATCTTCGTCAATGGATTAAAAACACTGAAATGCTTTCTGTATGTATGTTTGCTAATAACTCAAAAACTAGAACACGATTTGGATCGTGTTTTTTTCTAAAACTATCAAATTTTCATGAGGTGGTTTTCCTCTTTCCAGAGTCGTGTAGTTCGGAGGCGGTATTCAAAAAATACAAAATACCAACGTTGAAAACCATTGTTATTCATTAATCTTTCCCTAATATCTTTTAAATGGATTCGCCGAAGACCAGTTACAGAAGCTTGATAACTATTTCTTCTTTTGAGATTCTTTTCTTAAGAATTGAACATCATAATCTCCAAATCTATAAACAACTTCCACTCTAAAAACACAATGCATGACACTGTTTTTTTTTTCTTCTTTTTTTTTTCTTTCTTTTTTTTAGTTGAAATTCAGAAATTGAAGTATGATAATAAAGAAGTAAAGAAATATTTAAACGTTACTTTTGCACCTTAAAAACCTTCTTTTACAAATCTCTTAAGTTTTCTCCGTTTCGTTATGCAACTGCACATGGAAGTGTTTTCCAGTGTTGCCAATTTACGAAATTTCACAGAAGAAATTTGACCCAAAAATAAAAACGTTATTCAAGATGTCCACAGTAAATTCCTCTCCCCTACACTATTACATACCTGTCAACATTTAATCCCTTCCATTATCATTTTTCCCAGTGGTATTAAAATGGAATTAAAACTTCAATTTTAAGCAAACAAATACGTTGTATTTGAGCAAACTTAAGTTGTACAACTGTGATAACAAAGATGCCAACTTGCTCCGGACAGCGAATAAATATTTTCGAGTGGTAGGTTATTAATTGTGATTCTTGGTTTAATAAATTTAATTTAGTAGATTTTTTATCCACCACTATTTCTAAATAATTCGTAGGCTTAAATAATTCACCACTTTATATTTTTCTGTCTTGCCAAACCTTTTAAAAAACAAAGAAAAATAGCCAAATATTTGTAAAATTTACTTTGTAGTTATTTACCGTTTTTTTTAAATAATTTTAGCGTGTCCGGAGCAGTTGGCATCTCTGTGATAGTAACGCGTATTAATATATGTGCTTAATTTTTGTAAGAATAGTGGTGATCAAAATCATTTAAAAATTAAGTTTATAAAAAAAAAATAGTATATATTTACTACCACTTTAAATATGAAAACAAAATCTTCCGGAAAATCCGGAAGAGTTGGCAGGTAAACTATTATTATATAATGGATGCCAATAACATACCTACCAACGTTTAATCCCTTCCATTATGATTTTTCCCAGTGGTATTAAAATGGAATAAAAATTTCAATTTTAAGCAAAAAAATACGTTCTATTTGAAAATGCTGAAGCTGCCTATCAGGATAGTAACACATATTAATATATATGCTTAATTTTTGTAAGAATAGTGGTGACGAAAATTATTTAAAAATTTAGTTTATAAAAGAAAAAATAGTATATATTTACTACCACTTTAAATATAAAAATAAAATTTTACGCCAAATGCGTAAAAGTTGGCAGGTATGCAATATACACTTGTACCTGCAAACTAAATTTTGAAAAAGGAAAGACATATTTACCACTTTTTATGTATTTATGTAAAAATCAAGTTATTCTTTCCACATAAGTTCAAATATGCTCAATGCTTATAACATATGTGCGATACCACATTAGCTTTGCGAACTCTCTCGAATAAATGAGGTGCTTAAAAGATTGTTCAGAGGTTATAAGAAGTAAAGTTATGTTAGGCCCCCCAAAATAGCCTTTTTTACTCCTAACAAAACCAACCTCATAAATAATTTTAGTTTAGATCCCGTAAAATTATTCTACATCAAATATACGTATTTGCTCGAAGTGCAGAAAAAATAATCTGCACGCCACAAAAACAACCTCCCAAAGCTGGTTGCTGTAAAGTAGATACAAGCAACTTCACCTAGGGAGGTTGATCTTTTATGGTTGTGTCTGAAATCAACTTCGAATAAACCTGAAATCAACCTTATAACCTCAATAATACCTGGAATTTTTGTAAGGGAACGCATTTTTTTCAACATCACTTTGTTCAAATTCAGGAATAAACTTAAAGCATTTTTTTACAAAATTATCATAAAATTTAGATTTGCACATTTTACTTAATTGCTCTTTAAAAAAGTGAAAGTGATTTCCCACCTATTCCATTGGCCTTACTTTTCCCAGAAAAAGATATCGATAAAATATCGATCACGAAAATATCAAGAAAGACAGCAGCTTCCGGCTATCTTCCCGGAAAACTTTCTTCCATCTAATATTCGGGAAGTGTTTCTCATTGTTTGATCAGCAACACGGAAGAGAACGATTCTCCGAATAGAAATCTCCTTTTATGAATCTAAGATTTCCTTCAATTTCACAGTTTAGGTTCTAAATGTGTTGAAAAATATGGAAATATGAAACTTTTCAGACTGCCAGTGTTATTCTGGTTTATGAAAGCGAAATATGTAGCCTTTTGAATGATTTCCTCTAGCTTTATTCTTGTAATGTGAAAAAGATTTTAAGTTCGGAAGTTTTTATTTTTCTAAAGAATTTTTTTCTTTTTGATAATTGAAGTACGAAATAAATTTTGCGGAAACAAATTTTTTTCTTTTCAGTTTGTTAACTTTTGTCTTCAATATTTTAATTCATAAATTTGGAATTAGCTTGATAAAAATTTCTCGCAATATTTAAAAAAATATTTACTTTATAATTGATTGTAAGAAAACTTTCTTGCATAATTGATTCATTTTAATTTGAATATACGAATTTTCAATTTGTGATAACTCAGAAACTATTTGATCGATTTCACACAAATTTAGTATTTCCCGTATAAAATTATAAGCTTTTAAAATAATATAAAAATTTATATACCTTACAACTCAATTTTTTTCCATTCTAACGAAATAATATAATAACGAAATAATATAATAACAAATAATAAACAATCATTAAAAATAATTTTTTGACTACAATTGTCTTTGGATATACGACATTTATAATTGTGGGCAAAATTTTTTTTTGTTTCGCTTTAAAAGTTCTCGAAATATGGTTAAGCACGCAAAATAAACGTAATGAGTCTAAACGTTTGCTTTTCTGCGTAAACTTTTCAGACCGTATTTTCCTTTCCAAACCCCATATTTCACAAATCCGCCAGAAAAGTGTGTTTATTCAGAAAAATATCGTTTAAAAATCGTTGTTAATCGTTATCGTTTGCAGTAGTTAAAAAGAATATTTCAGTTTAAGCTCTCAAGCCATTAAGATTGAGTCATAGGACGTGAAAATCCGATCATGACATCAGAAGTTATTCAGGGTTTTCTTTTTTTTCGCACTCATTGTACGATATTTTTATACTTTCTCGGTGTCACAATTTATGGTTTTTTCAAAAAATCTGAAATTTAGCTTTGCAATGTGATGATCTAAAGAATCTATGTTGAGGTCGCGATGTATGTTTTTATTTCTGATAAACCATCTTGCTTTTGTTATTTTCCTGAGGATTTTGTTCTGGCATGTTTTGAGTTTTTTAAGCAGTGATGTGGAGTTGTTGCACCAAGCTGGAGATGCATAAGTCAGGATGGGACGGATCATTGAGATGTAGAGTATACGTTTAAGTCCAAGTTCCATTTTGGGGTTCTGAAGAAGGATTTGTAATCTGTGGCAGGCTGCTTGTGCTTTGTTGATAACTATTTTGATGTGATCTTTCCAATTAAATTTGCTGTTAATGACCAGACCAAGGTATTTTGCGCTTTTGACCATGGGAATAATTTCATTAAAGAGAACAATTTGATTTTTGGGGAGGATGGTTTTTCTTTTATGCTGAATGATTAGTAGTTTTGATTTTTGTCCGTTTACTTTGAATTTCCAGTCTAGACGCCATGTTTCGATTTCCTTCAATTTTCCTTGGAGTTTTTGTAAGGCAATGTTGGTTTTTTTTTACTTCACTACGATTCCAGTGTCATCTGCGAAAAGTGCTGTGATGCTGTTAAAGTCTTGTTTGTCGACAGGAAAGTCGTGGGTAAATAATATAAATAATATGGGCCCAAGAATACTTCCTTGGGGCACTCCTGCTGTTACTTTTCTGTTTGTTGACTTCATGTGCTTAAAGCTAACTTGAAAAGTTCTATTATGTAAGTAGGCTTGTATAATTTTTATGATGCCAGATGGGAATTTCAGTTTTATGAGCTTGTAGATGATGCCTTGGTGCCAAACCCGATCGAATGCTTTTGCTATATCTAGCATCAGAAATGCTGAACTCTGTTTGTTGTGGAGGCCGCGGCCGATATAGTCGACTGTTCTGAGGAGCTGTTTGGTTGTGTCAAGATGCTTCCGAAATCCATACTGTTCGTCTGGTAATTTGGTAAGGTGAGGCATAATCCGTGTGTAGATAATTTTTTCCATAAGTTTTCCTAAATTGCCTCTAGAGATTGATGGGTCTGTAACTCTCAGGCATGGTAGGATCCTTGCCAGGTTTAAGGAAAAGTATGACATTTGCGTTCTTCCAGGCATCAGGGAAATAGTTTAGGGCAAAGCAAGCATTGTAGATATGAACGATTAGTTGAATATACTGCTTTGGTAGTAGCTTGATCATCTTGTTTTTGATATTATCGCAACCAGGAGCTGTTTTTGTTTTTAATTTCTTTATGTATCCAGCATGGTTAGATTTATTAATTTCGGTGGTCATAAGGCTATTCTTCGCTAAGAGGGCAACTCCCCCACCTGAAGTTCCTGTCACACCTATAAGTTGTGTAGTTGGCAACTTTAATGTGATGCTGTTTGTTAAGATGAGTCTCTGTGATAATCATAATATCCGGGTCAAATTCAGAAATAAAGTCTTTAAGTTCGTGAATTTTGTTAAAAACTCCATTGGCATTCCAGTTTATAATGCGAAGTGGTGCTTTACGAAAAGTGGCTTTATTCATTATTCGTTGAGGGACTTTAATTTTCAGCCCTGCCTACTAGACTAGTAAGATGGAAAAAAAATGGTGGTAATAACGCCATTTTATTTTGGCTGTTTCTCAGGAAAAGGCAAGGCAATCTGTTACTACTCTTAACTAGATTATTACTTAAATAGACTATTAATCACTATTTATCTTTACAAGTTTAAAATCTGTCCCATATTTAAATTAAATTTTATTTAAAAAAAACTAAGTACTCATTTTAACTTTACGGTATATATTTTAAACTTTCCGCAAACGAACGTGAATGAAATGATTTTAATATCGGTTTTTTGTTCTTTTTCGTCTTGATGATATATGAGCTTTCAGCCCTGGTTATACTACTAACCTAACTTTAGAAAAGGACAGCGTCGTAAATTCAGATTAAAATTCAATTTTCCCATTATTAAAATACATGAAAGGCAGATCCTTCTCATACCTGCCAACTTTTATTCCCTTCCATAATCATTTTTCCCAGTGGTATTAAAATGGAATTAAAACTTCAATTTTAAGCAAACAAATACGTTGTATTTGAGAAAACTTAAGTTAACAACCATGATAGTAACGCATATTAATATATGTGCTTAATTTTTGTAAAAATAGTGGTGATCGAAATCATCTAAAAATTAAGTTCATAAAAGAAAAAGTAGTATATACTTACTACCACTTTAAATATGAAAATAAAATCTTCCGCAAAATCCGGAAGAGTTGGCAGGTATGCCTACTTCATTGTGTGAAATAAATTCCAAATATGAAACACTTGTGTTACCACTTTTTTCTTTCTTGAAAAAAAAATATATTGTTTAAATAAGGACACGCATTTACGAAGCAAAATGCAGAAATATTTGCATTCATTTTGAATTTTAACCTACTAAGGAGAACCCTTTGAGGAATGAGAGCTTTGAAAATGAAAAGAATCATGTTTTTGTATTTAAAGTAATTGTCTACAATTTTTCTTGAGTGTTTATGATAGTAGTACACATGTTTTGAACTACAGACTAAGAGAAAAAAGTAGAATTTTATTTTTTATGCATGACTTTGCATAAAGACGGAAATTTTAAAAAATTTGCTGTTTTAACTACATTGATCCCTAACTCAGTTGTTTTTAAGATAATAGTTCGAAACTCAATAATTGGAATAAAATCCTCAAAGGTTGTTTTAGGGAATATAAATTTGTTTATAAAGTTTAGCGTAAATGCAAAAGAAAAAAAAGCCTTATTTTTTCTTAAAAATGGCAATTTAAAAAATAATAATATAAATATTTTTTTGATGGTTTTATAAAATTTTTTATTAATATTGCAAAAAAAGAAAGTCGTCGAAACTAGTCTGATACCTTAAGTGACTGAAAATTACAAACAAAAGCTTCAGAATTTAAATCAATCTAACTCATTTGGTTACCTTTAATTAAAACTTACTAAATCAAGAATCTCATATTAAAATATACATTTTCCTGCTAGTATAAAAAAATTTACCCATTTAGCGGAGCAAGTTGACAACTCAGGTTATATTTTCGATATTATTTTTCTCTCGTCATTTTCTTCCAAACTATACGAACGGAGACGTTAATTTATGGCGTGATCCATTCAAATGCAAAGTTTTCTACTTCCAAAGGTCAGTATCTGTCCATCATCAGAATCAGCCACGTGATTTCTGACCTGACGAGCAGGTTGCTTTTCAAGGACGTTGAACCTTCGGTTCAAAATCGAAAACAAAAATTATTCCTTTTTTTTTTATTTACCTTCTCAATCATATTTTTCCCTCATCTTTCCAAGAATTCCGCGAAATGAATATTTAAACAGAATCGATTAAAAAAACAAGACGCAATATATAACAATTGAAGTTTGCGTTTTTTGGAAAGGGAAAATAAGGGTGAATGCACTAACAGGAAACAAAAATTACTGTAATTTATGTGGTGAAAATTTATATCAGTTATTGAAGTGCTCCAGATCTGGGAACCAGAATTATTAATTACAATCGTTATTTAACGTGACCTTTTTCAAATTGAAAAATACTGGTAGTTTAAATATTCATGACTTAGATTTTGTTTTTGAAGAACAAAAAATTATTACCCTTCGCGCTAAAAATTTAAAGTTCTTATCAAGCATTATTCGAAAAATTCTACTTAGAGGCGAAATTTCTTAACTCTAACGGAAAAGTTTCTGACATTATTTTATGAATTTAAACGTATAGGTTTTTTTTTATTGATTTTGTGATGAGATATTTCAATTTTAAGATATATAATTTAAACATTTTATCAATTCTTATATTTAAATTATAAGATTGATTTCCAATGTTGTATTAGTATAGCCTAAGCAAAATATATTAATGCACTAGAGTGTGGAGCACCAAAATAATCAATGCGAAAATATACATATCAAGCAAAAAACACAAAAAATGCAAGAAAATAAAAAAATAAACACAAACACACGAAAAAAAATGTAATGTAACACAAAAAGTAACGTATAAAACAAATAGCGAGATCAGACGTCCATTTACATCCATACATTAATATCTTGAAAAAGAAATTTTATTTTATTTCATATATTTATTGAGCAGCCGACCCAATTTTGCGACTACTAATGTTTAACACCTTAGACGCGTAATTTTGAACCCAATCTAGAAGACAAGAGAACTCCTAGATCAAATAATGGACGAAATTTGCCAGAGTGGAGGATTCTTATATGGAACTAACGCTCATTTGCGTTACATGGGGAGGAAAATCACGAAAACCTTCCAAAGGGATTCTAAGCAGAAATGATTGAAAAATATTTTCGTAATTAGTTTACCAGATTACAAAAAGCTAAAATTAAAGCGGAAATAGAGGATATTAGATTATATTTTATGGCGCATTCGTACTGAAGTACAGAACCACATTTGATTTGGTGTTTTACCTTGGATAGGCCTGAAACAGGATTTGCGCAAGGTAACTATATGTTATACTGGATAATTCAAGCATATAATTATAAGTTTATAATTAAGAACGAAGTTTAGTAGCTTATAATTAGTTTATAAGTTGAAAGTTATAAACGAAGTTAAGTTTATAATAAGTTTATGATTAATAAGGTTATAAGTTTAAAATTCATAAATGGTCAAATTTTTATTATAGCATTTTAATTTTGACGAATTCTAAAAAGAAAATTGACATTTAATGAAGAAATCGTTCACTAAATATGAGAAGAATCTTAGCAACGGATATATATATGCATAATATGTATCATAGAGAGAACCTTTCCAATATTTCAGATAAAGCTATGTAGACGATTGGCTAGACTAACATTTTCGTAGCCGGGAATATTTATTTCACCATCTTAAAAGAAAACCATTTAGAATGTTTTCATCTCCACCAATCAGTTCGTCTCAGACGATAAACATGTTTTCGCAACCCTAAACTATTCGAAAAGAGCAACTATAATGTAAATGTTAGGAAATATGTCATTTGGAGAAACTATTTACAAAAATGAAAGGAAAAAGTAAATAAATACAAATTCTTCAGTGTGAGATATATTCTTGCTTTAAGAGATGTGAACCGTTAAGTAAACACTTAATAACTTTTTCATTCTATAGTACCTTTTGATAATCTTCTTATACAGTACACTCTCAATATCTCGAAAACCTTGTTATATATCAAAATAAAATATTTATTCCCTTGGCATTATATATACCCCATCTAATGTTAACTTGAACGAAGAGTTTCTTCTCAAAACCTTGCTACGTCGATTTTTTTTTCGAAACAGAAAATGAATTTTTTCCAGAAAAATCACAATGCAAATTCATTGTATACCAATTCTTTTCTATTTAATGCATAATTGTTCTTGTCTTACTTTTAAAAATAAAAAGAAGTAACAAATCATATCTGCAGTTAATCTGACGACAACAGAACTTTAATTCAAAATGTCTGCACGCACAAGGAAAGGTGTGTTTTTTTATTTCTGACATATGAAATGCATATTGGGATCAAAAAATGGATGTAGTCCGAAGCATTTTGAAGCAATAAAAAATCTCAAAAAGAGTGTTCAGGAAAATAGACATTGCTTTTCAAAAATTGACATTAATTAAAATTGAACCATTTTTTTTGGTGCTTGAGGATTTTAGAACAGATTTTAAATATTTTATAATATTATCTTTAATACTTTAAATATTCACTTAACACTTAAATATTAACATAAAAACATCTGTATAATTAAAAACACGTGCGAGTACAAATTTATAAAAAATTTTAAATGCATCGAATAACTAAATGTACCAGTTTGTTATTATATTATTAGGGAAACGGTATCAGAATGAGAACCACTCGGTTTATCAGCAAATAATCCCTTCCATTATCATTTTTCCCAGTGGTATTAAAATGAAATTAAAAGTTCAACTTTAAGCAAACAAATACGTTGCATTTGAGAAAACTTAAGTTGACAACCATGTTAGTAACGCATATTAATATATGTGCTTAATTTTTGTAAGAATAGTGGTGATCAAAATCATTTAAAAATTAAGTTTATAAAAGAAAAAAAATTGAAAATAAAAAATAATATTTTTAAAAACCACGTTTTTGTAGTGTAGAATAATAATTGAAAAACGAGAAACGTGGGGCGCATGAAATACATAACAGTAATGTTATATTAGTGTGTGTATGTGTGCTCTTGAGAATATGTGTATGTATATCTGTAATTGTAATTGTATCTGAATGTGGATGTGGAATATGTTTGTGTATATGCATATGTATGTGGATGTATATGTGGCTGTGCATGTGTATGAGTAAGAAAATGTGTATATGTATGTGTATATGTACTGTTATGTATTTCATGCGCCCCACGTTTTTCGTTTTTCAATTTTTTTTTAATTATTATTCTCCACTACAAAAACGTGGTTTTTAAAAATATTATTTTTTATTTTGAATTTTTTTATTTTAAATTATAATTTTTTTAATTTTTATTTTATATTTTTTAAAAATTATTACTTTTCAATTATTATTCTTCACTACAAAAAACGTGGTTTTTAAAAATATATATTTTTATTTAGATTATTTTTCTTAGTCAAGAGTAGTCAAGACTACTACAAGACCACTACTAAAATAATAGAACTTTCATTTTAAATTAGGGATACAAAAATCTTTATAGAAAAACAATACCTTTACGACTTTCATTAGTTTTATGCTGATGACAACCAAAACAATCTGGAAATGAATGAGGAAAAACTGGATCCTACCACGTGATTTTTCAGCCAATAAAAATACTCCGACAATAAAAATCTTTTCACCTGACATGTAATACTAATTTGAAATAATGGAATCGACAACAAAAGACAATCTCGAAAATAATTTTTTTTTTAAATTTTAATTTTATTTTACTTTGTATGTCTTTTTTCTCTTCATTTTCATGCATTGTCATCCAATTCTGAACTATGTGCCAAATTTGAAGTTTGTAGCTAGTCGGGAAGTTAGTTTAAAATCGATTACAAAATTCCACCCGGACAGACATACACGAAGGCAAGTTTATATAAACGTGGTAAAAATAGTATATATTTACTACCACATTAAATATGAAAATAAAATCCTCCGGAAAATCCCGCAAAGTTGGCATGTATAATAATTTAACTAAATTTTTTTAGAGTTATTCTGACAAATGCAGAATGCTTTAAATTAATCTAAGCTCCTGTTTCATTTTGAGTTGATAACTTAAAAATTATATTATATACATATAATTTGTTAAAAATTAGTGGTACTCATGCATATTTCTTTGCATATGATGTAAAACTTACGGTTGTTATATTTAATATAACATTTTGCTAATATATTCAATCAAGATTTCATATGATTAACTAATGGCGTTTTTGGGGGACAAATCAGTGGTACTTCACCTGCATTTTTTTTAAATACTGGAAAGCCCTAGTATAGCCTTGTTTGCGCTAGTCAGTTTCCCGGAACTGCTCTCACAGCTTTTTTAAAATCGCTGAACTTGCTGATGTATATTTAAGTTTTTTACGATAAATAATGGTATATTTTAGGATTTGTTCACTTTTTTATTTCTAAAAAAAGTTTCCGATCTATACAACATATATCTCTTGTCAAATCTTTAATTTATGAACATTTCACCCACTTTCAAATACATTACGAATTAATTTATGAAAGTTCGGATAACTTTGAAGTGAACGCCACGCTAATTTTACATGTCTTGCCCATTAGGCCATGGTAAATAATTACAAACTAAATGTGCAATTATTAGACGCATTTTGCTATTTTTTTAGAGGGTTTATAATGACATGGATGACAAAAGTGGTGAATTATATAAGCCTATGAATTATGTAGAAATAGTGGTGGATAAAAATCTACTAAAGTGAATTTATTAAACCAAGAATCACAATAATTAAGTAAATTTTGAATAAATTTTCTGCAATTCCATAAAAGAGTGTAAATTTTATAGTTCTATATCATGTTATACGCTGTCAGCCAGCTGTTTTTCGCGGCCTATGTGAAAGGTCAGTGTCTGCAAGCGGTGACAGACGCAGCCTAAATGTAATTTCGTGGTTGACGCAGCCTAAATGTAATTTCAGGGTCAGCCACCGGTGGATGATGCGGTCTAAATGTAATTTCAGTGTCAGCCACCGGTGGATGATGCGGTCTAAATGTAATTTCAGTTTCAGCCACCGGCGGATGATGCGGTCTAAATGTAATTTCAGCGTCAGCCACCGGTGGATGATGCGGTCTAAATGTAGTTTCAGTGTCAGCCATCGGTGGATGATGCGGTCTAAATGTAGTTTCAGTGTCAGCCACCGGTGGATGATGCGGTCTAAATGTAGTTTCAGTGTCAGCCATCAGTGGATGATGCGGTCTAAATGTAGTTTCAGTGTCAGCCACCGGTGGATGATGCGGTCGAAATGTAGTTTCAGTGTCAGCCACCGGTGGATGATGCGGTCTAAATGTAATTTCAGTGTCAGCCACCGGTGGATGACGCGATCTAAATGTAATTTCAGTGTAAGCCACCGGCGGATGATGCGGTCTAAATGTAGTTTTAGTGTCAGCCACCGGTGGCTGACGTGGCCTAAATGGAAAGTAAAGTGTCAGCCACCGATGGCTGACGCGGAGCTCAACGTGTTAACACTCATAAATACCAACGCTTCGAGCATTAGGGAATATTTTAGGTCGTTAATAATTCGTTAAAACATTTTGTTTTTCCGATCTTTTTCTACAAGGTTTTAAACTTTTTAGGACAGTGGATACTTTGAATGAGATGTGAGTTCAGAGATGCCAACTTTCAAAGCTTTTTGTAAAAATTTATTCAACGGTAGCTAAAAATATGTTTTAATGCGTTATATTTTTTACTCATTTACACTTTTTTTCCACACCCATACACATAAATGAATTAAAATTCACATGCAACGCTACTTTGGTCAATTTTCGATCGTGGTAAGGCTTTTAATATGTCGGCGAAGTTTAAGAAAACTTTGGCTTTTAATTGTCTACATACCTGCCAACTTTTAATCCCGTTCCAGTATAATTTTTCCCAGTGGTATTAAAATGGAATTAGAATTTCAATTGTAAGCAAAATAATACGTTGTATTTGAACAAGCTTTAGCTCACAACCATGATAAGAATAGATGTTAGTATATATGCTTACTTTTTTTAAGAATAGTGGTAATCAAAACCATTTTAAAATTAATCTTATAAAAGAAAAAATAGTATATATTTACTACCACTTTAAATGTAAAAATAACATTTTACGCCAAATGCGTAAAAGTTGGCAGGTATGTGTCTACCACTCTATAGAATATTTTGCTAAAAGCTTAGCAGCTGGCAGGCCTGTGACATACCTGCCAATTCTTCCGGATTTTCCGGAAGATTTTATTTTCATATTTAAAGTGGTAGCTATACTCATGTTATTGCAATTAACTTTTTGAATTATAATGATAAATATAAATGAGTTTGACCACCACTACATATGAATAATTACAATAAATATATAAAAGCATAATAATCCTTGCGCAAGCGATTTTCAACGGGATCAAAATATAAATATATTTTTGAGTCAGATTGTTTTTCGTTAATTGTATTACAACCACTCTGAAAATCCATTCTCGGAAAGAGTGAAAGTTGGCAGGTATGCTGTGAGTGTGAGAATGATAAAAATATATTCTTTTAAATCAAACTAATCATCCAATGTTAAAACATAAATTATTCTACCGGTTAAAATATTAAAGAAATATTTCTATCCAGAAGTGGAAAAAGTTGGGAACTTCAGCTTCGTGATTAACTAAATCCTCCTTGATATTTAACCTTTACACTTCAAAGATTTATGGAAAGTTAAAATATTTAATAGATTTAGCACGATCCGTATAAATATATTCACACGTTTCATGATTAACGATTTACTTACAAGTTGCCCAAAACAACTTAAGGTAAAGATTTATGCGAGCGACAGTATAAGGAAAAATTGGAATAATCTTAAAATTTGTGTGCTTTAATCCATTATATATATAATCAAAATTAAATATTTTATGAAAAATTTTTATGACTGGAATTAAATAGAGAAAAAATTCACTTTGAAGTAATTTCGAGTCATTAAAAGGCTAGTTTATGAATGTTAAGAGAACGCCATACCAGCGGAAAAACTTTTCGTCCCAAATTCTCGTTTACCTCATTAACTACTTCAAAATTCAATGCATAAAAAATGTTAGTTCAGGCAAACCTAGAAAAAAGCAATTGCTGAAAAAAAATGCAAACAAAGCACTGGATGAAACCCATTTCGTAATCCTGAGTTATCTTCTTATAATTTATTTTCATTTTAATATTTTGAAAATTTGCTTTTTAGTATTTGAAACTTCGTGGCTTACTCTAGATTCCCCTAAACTCATTTTTTCAATACTTTAGATTTTAACCCTTTCAATACGGCGAAAAATCAGCAGGAGTGAAAGCGAGACGGAAACGAGGAAAGGCTGGTAGTGAAACCTTTCCAGTTATAGCTAGTTTTGGGGAGGAGTTCACTTATTCTTTTTTTTTAAATTTTTCAACACTATCTACTTTTTCTTGAAAAAGAAGCTGTTTTATATAGATGACAGAATTATAAAAGAAATCTTGATAGTTACAGATATTTCATTTTTTTCGAAAAAAATGCTGGAATGAAATGTTTTACGTACCAGGATTTTCTTTTCCGTCTTGCTATATAAGGGCTTTCACCCATGGACTGGGACAGCAACTTTCACCTTTCAGTTGCGCTTCGGCGATTTATTATTTATTTCCACTCAGATGAATTAGTTAGGGCCCCTAGCGGGGCTGATGCTAAGATAACCAACACATATGAGTATGAGTACTGGGACAGCACATGTCACGTCCGGTGCGAAAGGGTTAAAGTAGTTATGGAGATAAAAAAGAATTTGCGACGAAACATTTCTCCTGTAGTATGGCTTCCTCTTAAGGTATAAATGAGCATAGAAAAAATTTGAAGGGAGAAAAATGTGCATTAGATAGTTCTTTTTTAATTGTCACATAAACAAATTTATATATAAATTTAAAAGCATCCTCGATATTCACGAAAAAAAAAAAAGAACTCTTATCAAACAGTCACTTCTAAAAGAAAAAAGAACGTGACAGTTTTACGTAGAAAATTGTCGTGGATATGTTACTGTGAATGACGGAAATGGGTGGTGGTTGACTTCCACCGGTGCCCGGTATGCCCTACATCAATGTTTATTAAGGGTAAGTAACACTGCCTAGTATGCATTTAACCGGTGCTTCGAACACTGATGTTTCTCCTAATGTATTCTCAGCAGATATTATAATATCGAATAAATATAATAATATCAACGAATAAATTAATATCGAATCGGATATAACAAATATTTCACCAAAGCTATGGGATTGCTGACATTCACAGGCAAAAGTCGACATTCTCTTGATTTTGGTCATTCATGGTAACAGATACATTACAAATATGGATTCCAGTAAAGGAAATTGCCCAAGCCTCTCCTATGCATTGGTGGCATCGACATTCCATGTTGTCCAAACGGAAATGCCAAGTTGCATCGTTTGAAGGTGATTTTCCGGTGGTGGTAAAATTTATGCTTTATTTGTATGATTCTTGTTACAGTAAATTTGATTTAACCCATTTAAGATGACTGTTGCGAAAATGCAACATATAGTTTTGACGTAAAAATCATTGTACGAAAAAAAAATGGTAGACCTTTATGCATGGACTAATCCGATATTTTAAGCTGTCAGCTAACGCTTTAATTTTAAAAATGTCACAGTCACTTAATTTCTAGCCAAACTATAAACAATTGTATATTTAATAAAATAGGGTGTTAATGTCTTTTATCTCCAAGAAAACTTTCAAGAATGATATAATTACCAGTCCTTAACTTTTAGGAATGAGTTCATGGGCAGTTAAGGCAGGTATGAGACAGGCGACTCAAAATGCAAGAAGTGGTAAAAACTAAATTCGATTTTGTTTATTTACCTATTCAATCGTAACTATCACCATGACATAGATAGTAAACTATTCATATTTAAAGCGACAAAAATTCCTTGCAATCACCTTCAATAGAAAACTGAAAAAATATATACTAGGAAAAATTGCAATTTTTAATCTCTTATGATAGATTTTTGCTTTTTTTTTATTAATCACACATTTTGGCATTTTTTGTCGCCCATGGCAACCCAGATGTAGGGAGAATATCATTATTTTGTATTATTATAGAAGGTCATGAAAAAAAAATTCTGAAAACTATTTTAACTAAAAATAATTTGATAGTTGAATTGGAGGTAAATAAGAAATAAAGAATTAAAAAGATAGTTTTTGAAGTTAATAAAATCATAATGCATAAGATTGAAAGATAATAGTAAAAAAATGCGATACATGTGAATTACTCGCATACTGTATTTGCACGCATTTAATAGTAAATGCAATAAAATGTTTTTGTTGTTTAGGTTTGTAAGCTTAAGCTTTTTTTTAAAAATATAATTGACAACAATTGCAAACAAAACAAAAACGCTTCCTTGTAAATGATGCATTTGTTATTCGAATGCTATTACAAATTTAAACATCATTGAAGATTAATATCCTAGTAAATTAAACAGCTTTCACTTAATGTACTGTCATTTTGAAGTATTTTAAAAATACTTTATGTTTAGAAGCTACATTAATAAATGCTATTGCAAATTTCATTATTTATAAAGTAGATTATCAGCTGATGTTAACGCCTCATAAAAAAGTTGTATGTACTTCCAAAAAGCTAATTAAAGTTTCTTTAAGAAAATGTTTAAAAATTTGTTTAAACAAAATCTAACAATAAAAACCTATGCTTTTTAATTTTTATGGTGGATCACAATAAATTTCCTTGAACTATTTATTATACTCACAAATTAGTTGCTAAATTTAGATGGGAAATTTTGTCCGTAATTGTTGCCACATTTCAAGCAGTTTAATAGATCGACTTCAGTAAAAGTATAGTACTGAAATACACATAATACGGTATATTTAAAGATAGTTTTATGCGATTGCTGGTGGTAAAGTTCTTACAAAATGGGTTGTAACTTAGAAAAGTCTACGAACCCAGAATTTTTTAAACTAGATTTGCAGATTTTTACTGATTAACTAGATTTTACTGATTGAAGGAGGGAATACTGATACGTAAATGTTGTTGATTGATAGCGTAGCACCCTGAATTCTCTGAAAAATATTCAAACAAAAACATAAAATAAGCATCAATAATCAGTACCGAAGTATTCAAATGTAGCAACTAATTTGGGACAGGAGTAATATATTTGTTCAATAGAAAAGTATACGATTCGTAGAAAGTTATATTTAATTGTTATAACAAATGTCCGGTGGAGGGTAATGAATACAACTTTTATCCAGTGCTCGGAACCGTTCAGGTGACCAAATAAATTTTTGCTTGGAACTTGGGACTGGCTGGATAAAATATTAAATTTTTCTCTAGTACCTGCACCCGACAGAATTTTAGAGCCTAGTAAGAGAATGGTAAGAGAATGCCCGCTCCAAATACAACACTTTTTGCAAATCATTTTACAGAATGGTATACATTTAAAAACCAAAGCTTTCACAATTTTAGTAATTTTGCCAACATTTTAAAGAGCCTCACCACGAAAAAACAGGAACAAAGTGGCTCATGCAAACGAACTATACTATATACTATTACTATCAGTCTTGTCCGCCAGGAACTGAAATGGTTGCCCTAGTTTAAATTGTAAAACTTTCAAAGTGTAATGGGACAACTGACAGCAAAGAACTAAAATTAAATTTAATTATTGCATGGGATTATGAGTGCAAAGCTCGAGAACAAATGAAGTGGAACACACGTTGTTAATATTTTTTTTTATTGTTATCTCAGTAATTTTTAAAAGCTCCTAAGAAGTAAATGTCACATCAGCTGAAACAAAAACATTAATTTCATCATGATTATAAACACAAATTCTTGAGGAGATGAATAAATGGTCGGTCAAGCTCATCACTCACAATATTCTGTAGGACATAATGAGGTCAATCAAGGAATAACGAGTTAACCTCGTTCTCCTTTTTAGCGTCTAAATTTGTGAAAATACGACCAGGAATTTTCCAGGATTCGTTCGTTTAATGAATAGCGAGTATAATCCGCCTTTTTTGAGTTCCAGCTTGAAACTCTGTTGATCCGAAGTTCAATAGGAGAAATCAACCGTCTCTTGAAATTTGGGTTAATTCAATTATCGTTGATTGAAATGTAAATTCTCTGGAAATGGTCGATAAAATCGAAAAACACTCGATGCCATCTTATTTCGAAAATTCTGATTAGAATATGATAAGCAATTTGGGGTTTTAAATTGATTATCATGTTCTAAATACATTGTGATGAGAGTTGAGTTATAAAATATATTAAATATTAGAATCTACACTTAAAAGGGAAACTAGGGAAGTGTGACTCGTCAATTTTGAAATAAACTAGTGGGATGTATGCCTGATGAGGAATAATTTTGGGGGGAAACATTCGTTTCGGCCCATAGAAGGTTCTGTGAGAGATAAAAAATAATTCAATATATAGACAAATCGGTATTTTATTACTTTAATGTAGACTATTAGTTATTGTAATTGTCTCAAACTCCAATTAATTTTGTGGTACTTTCACGTACTATATAATGCATATTTATTGTCAAAATTGATTTCGAAAATTTTATATATCTGTAGTTTTTCAGAAAAACCTGTTAGGTTAATTTTAAAAAAAATTGACATCAAATTTTTTAATTTTTTTTTCCAAAAAACTTTCTAAATTAATTGGAGTATGTAATTGCAAATCAATTAATTAATTAACAATTAATTAATAATTTATAAGTGATTAAATAATTTTTTGATTAATTTATCAACTAGCAAATTAATTAATTATCCAATTAATTACAAATTAATTGGATTATGAGACAATTACAATAACTAATAGTCTGCGTTGAAGTAATAAAAGACCGATTTTTCTATACATTGAATTATTTTTTATCTCTCACAGAACCTTCTATGGGCCGAAACGAATGTTGCCCCCTAAAATTATTCCTCATAAGGCATACATCGCACTAGTTTATTTCAAAATTGGTGAGTCACACTTCTCTAGTTTCCCTTGTTAGTGTGATAGATTACCAAGATAGATCGAAAAAGTTTATTATTCTTTTAAGAAAGGATGAATTATCGGAAATGAACTATAACATCTTATGAACCACACACAATATGAGCAGTGAAGAAGAAAAAACGAATCACAATGAATAACTTTTAATCTAATGATCGGATCTTCACGTGCTAGGATTCAATTTTAATGGTTCAAGAGGGTAACCTTAAATATGCTAATTAATTCTGCATACAATATTTGAAAACTACGGAATCAGACACAAAAATGTAATTTTGCTGTATAAACAGACCTTTTTCTCGATGGATTTGGATCTCTGACCCTTAAAATATAGGGGGTGGTCGCGGTCTGAGAAATATGGACCCAATAGTTCGGTCAGTAGAGCGATCCAAAGTATGGACCCCTTAATGTTAATTTTACTTTTTGCGTATTTCAAGATAGTTTGGAATTTTTCCCTTAGCAAATCAAAAGATTTTTGCACAGAATTTTAAAATTCGTTCAAAAGTAGCAAATATAATAATTATCTAAACTTTGGACCTCTCTCTTGATCAGATTATTGGGATAACATTTACCAGATTGCAGCTACCCTCTAATTTTGGATTTCAGAGAAATCCAAATCCACCAAAAAATGTATGGTGGTGGTTATTCAGAGAAAGTACGTTTTTTTTGTGTGACTGATTTCGTAACTTTAAATGTCGTCTGCACTAATAATTAGCATAGATTTGGCTATCAAACTATTAAAATTGAGTCCTATTACGTGAAAATCTAATCTTTAGATCAACAGTTATTTCTGTGGGATCATTTTGCTTTTAATTTGCGCATTACGTATTTGAAAAGAGCACATGTTCTTGTTATTTCTTATTTTGGAATCTTGTCTGCAAAAATAAAGAACATATTTTAATCTGCCAACTTTCTACCCTTTTTGTGAACTATTTTTCTAGAGCTAGCCAAAATTTATGCTTCGCTGTATGATTCTTTGTTTTGCAAATTTGATTTAAACTTATTTTCCACTCTACATGCAAATGGCTCCTCAGATAAAAACCTCAAAATTACCATTGATTTCTGATGTCCTTAATTGTCACCTCCTGGAAATATTTTACAAAAACAGTAGCTGTTAGCAGCCCTTCATATTTAATCTTAAACCTTCGAACCATTAAGATTGACTCTTAGTATAATGAAAATCGATCACTGTAGATTAGTTTAACCCTTTCCCATGCATGCAATCCTTTGTGCTGACGTAATGATAATTTTTTTATACAAATTTGGCAGAAATTAGCTCTTAAGCTAAATTGACAATTAATATGAATATCACTTTAGTTTTTAAATATATTGCAGCGGAATAAACTGAGATTAAAATTTTATATCGATGTTCGTATTAAAGCAATATTTTGATAAAAACTGATGCGATTGAGATTAATTCAAAGGAGGATGAAATAATTAAAATACTAGTGTTCTCTTTTTGGGAAAAATGGCTTTATAAAGAACCATAGCTTAAGTGGAACTTGGTCATAATAATTTTCTTTTCTTTTCTTGTTGCTCTGACAATTGCCAGATTTGCTTTAAATTTTCAAAGGATAAAACTAATGTCTAGGAAAGTTAGAAATTATCTTATATAAGTAAAACGTTTTAAAAATTAGTGGTATTAAAGTAATTATCATAATTAGCAATTATATTTAATAAATATACTTTTAAATATAATTAATAATTATAATAAAATGATCAAAATAATAATTATAATTAAATTAATAATTATAGCAAACTAATATTTACATTTTAATAATAAACTAATAATTAGAATAATTAAATTAATAATTATAACAAACTAATCATTATAATTTAATGCTTAAATTAAAAATTACAAGAAAATAATAATTAATTATTTTAATTAATTATTTGCTCTCCTCGAACCATTAAGATTGAATCCTAGAGTGTAAAAAGGTAATATGCTATTTTTTTTTATCTTTTCTCATATTTGCACACATTGTTTATCAGAGTTCCTACGGGACCTTAATAACATAGCGGTGACAATTTTCTTATAATATAACATTCTTTTAAAGTAACTTGCTTTTCTCGATTCACGAAGTTTGCAGGATCTCGGCACTTACCGATTCGTCGGCATTTTGATTCGAATAACTAAAAGCGATATAAATATGTACATACGCCCCCCCCCCGAAATTAGTCAAAGATTAGAAGGTAAATTCAAAAATAAGAAAGTAAAATTGTTCAGTGTAGTTGGGTTCCTGAGGTCAAAATAACTTTCCCATTCATCTTAAATTTGAGATCATAAAATTTAAAAAAAAAACAGTTTGCATAGCTGGAAACACAAATGGCACTAGATAAAGTAAAAAAAGAAAGTGGCCCTTTGCCATGGTATTAATTAGATAATAAAATGAAAATACAGTTAATACTGTATACAACAAAACAAATAGAAACTATTCACAAAGACATTTACAAAATATTAAGAATTTAGAAAGAAGCAAGTTGATCCTAAACATGCGTTAAATTAAAAGTAGAAATAAAATAAAAATGACACTGTTTTGAGTTGCAGATTCCTGTATAAATTTGTATTAAGCAATTATTTTTTTAAGCATGGAAATTTACTTACTGATTGAGAATTTAATCGCTTTAAATACTGAAATCGCTTAAAATATACTTATGTACAAATTCATAAGTTTTTTCTTGCACTTATAATTTCAAAGATTTATATCTTCCCAAACCAAAATAATAATAATAATAATACGAGTAATAAGAATAATAATAATAATATAAAATACGATTCACTACAAGATGAAGAAAATTGTGATCGCCGCAAGGCTATCACAATTTACCCACTGGCAAAATGGTTGTTGTCTAATTTTTTTTTGGAAAAGAAACTTAATTGTGTTTTCATCTTGGACTGTTAATCCTGAACTGCTCGGTACACAATTTCGCAGACATATTTAAATGCAGCTCAGACCCTTTCTGTGTAAATTCTTTTGATGAATGATTAGATATAGAACAGCCAATTGAGATCAATATTAACATGTTCGGTTTGGTACAATGGTGTATGATGGAGATTGTAAGCTGCATCATACAACCGTTTCGGATTCACAAGTTCATACATGAAATATGATTTGAAAAGTAGGATTTTTTTTTCCAATTTTACATGAATAGTGAATGAATCATTTATATTGCATGGAAGACAGTCTACGGTCTTGTGTAAGTTATTGGGTACAAGTGTCAAGTTATTGGGCAAGTTGTCAATGGATCCTTTTATCCCTAACTGGTGATCAACATCCAGTTCTCGTATTTGCATGAAAGGGGTTCGGAGAGTCACCATTCGCTCTTCGGTAGGGTTCAATTCTCTCAACCACTTTGGTACTTTTCTGAGGGACGGGCTTCATGCTTGCGTTTGCGAACGGAATCCTTTCGTTCGTCCGTTTGTGAGTAAAGTTTAAGGTATTCCAGTCTACGCTCTTTGACTTTTTCAGCCTCGGTAAGTCCAAGCCTCGGCATCGTTCTTTTCTTGCTTCAACTCTGACCTTTGGGACAGTGTCAATCAGTTTGGGACCCTCTTTATTTGTGATATTCACCTGAGTTAGTATTGAAAACGATCCAGTTTGAACTGTAAGTTGGAATTTCTGATTCTTAATTTAAATAATAACAACAAAAATACCGTTCAAATGACGAAATTCTCTTTTATTCACAACTCAAGAACTATTTATGGGATCTCTCTGGTCCCACATCTCAAAAATAGACTCACCCACTTAATGCTTAAAAAAATTAAAACTGAAAAAAATAATTCTAAAAAAATTATCAAACAGCGGCAGTCGCCTTGGCAATGCATGCGCACTATTTACTATTACTCTTGAACACAGTTGAAAAGTGTGATGACGTCCAAATAAGGTGTGCACGCCATCAAACCCAAAACAACACCCATTTTGCCAATGGGCAATATTTACAAAATGATAAATCACAAATGAGCCAATCATTGAAATAGCAATAGTTTTGTTATTAGGGATAACTAAATTGTGTTAGTTTGTGTACCCCTGTTAAAGTATGGACAAAGTCGTCCTGGTAATTACCACTAGTGCGGGGGATGCTCCTTCACTGAAATAACTCTGAGTAGACTCGCCCTGATCAGACCCAGAAGGGGCTGCTTTTCAACATAGTCCTGACATTCTATGGAAATCTGTGTGTTCGTTCGTTGTAGTGGAACTGGGCGTCTGAGGCCTTACGGCCCTTTTCCCATTCATCCTGAAATTAGACTAAGAAACATACNTCATACATATTAAGCTACTTCTCGATAGCATAAGAAATGTCTTTTGCCTTTATTGGCCTCTCTCGGCTCCTGCAGTTTTTCGAGTTTCAGTTTTTTCGCCTTGATTTATTTTTCTACATACATCTCCATTGAGCGCAAAAATGCATTGGTTTCTCTTATTAGTAACCATGCGCTTTTTAGTTTTGTTTTTCTTTTCGCGTTTATTTTTAATTTCTTGTTTCATTCTCTGCAACCGGGGTTTTTATAGTTTTGCCTACTTTCCTTTTTTTTTTCGTTTCCAATTTCAACTCACTTTTGTTTTTGTCTTTCACACCTTGCGAGTCTTGAGAATGCGTGCCTATTTTTGAGTCATCGAAATATGTTGTCTTTTATTACCGTTTTCATAAATTTAATGCAACGGAAGTGTTTTTTTATAATCAAAGAGATGTTTCTGTTCATTCTATACCTCTTTGCAAGTCATGGTGGCATAAATTCGTCTTGAAAGGGTTAAGAAACAATGTCATTAAAATTTAATTGAATGGTGGCGCAAAGATTATCTGATCTGCCAGTGTGTGATTACTTTTTCGGAAGAACCTTCTAGTCTATGGTGTATCGCAACAACTACAGGGGTGAAAGCGAGACGGAAAAGAGAAAAGGCTGGTAGTAAAACCATTTCAGTTATAATTAGTTTTCGGGAGGAGTTTACTCATTCTTTTTTTAAACTACTCTACAATATCTATTTTATCTCGGAAAAGAAGCAGTTTTATATATACATCACAATTATGAAAGAAATCTTGGTAGTTACAGATATTTTATTTTTCTCGAAAAAAATGCTGGAATGAAATGTTTTACGTACCAGGTTTTTCTCTTTTCCGTCTTGCTATATAAGGGCTTTCACCCATGTCCACATCATATAACTTGTTCTGTAGTTTTTGAAGTGCATTATCTGGATTGAGAGATTTCTGAAAGATTCCAGTATCGTCAGCGTAAAACGCCGTGATACTGTTGTGGTCGTCGTGAAACATGGTGAAATCGTGGGTATGGAAATCTGTGTTTTAGCTTCACTAAATTAATATATATGTTTTAAGAATTATTAACATATACTGGTAGTCATAAATGCATCAAAATAATAATATTTGTCCCTTTTTTTACAACTTTCTAAAAGATCCTCCCAATTCGTGAAAACCTGCAAACTTGGAGTATCCTTTGCACTCTAAGGATGCATTGGAGACACCACTGCCTGCTTAAAATAACCTACAATTTCAAATGTTACATTTTTACGTCTACATATTGAGCGACCACTTTATTAATATGGTTTTCAGTTATTACACAGTATAAATGCAAATAGTAAGTTTTGTAATGTGCCCCAGCCGTGGGCACAAAGAATAGGTAACTTTAGTGTGATGAGCAACAAAGAGACGAGTGGTATTACCAGGACGCCTGGGTCATCCCAATAACAGAGTCATAGACAAGGTAGTTGCTAAGGTCTCTCACTCTCTCTCTCTCGTATGCCTGTTACAGCAGAGAGGTACGATTGTTCTTGTTTTCCAGTGGCGCCATCTATGGCCAAGAATTTGACTTCTGCTGCACCCATACGCCATGCTCGTTTATAGGGAGGACTCATTCATACACCGATTCATTCATCCACCGATCGTAATTTTGACTTGAATCAGAGAACGATCAATCTCCGATTTAGTACTCCCAGAGGTATTGATTTGTTATGGAAACATTTAGAACTTTGCGACTCTACAGATTTCACGTGCATCAGTCAACCTTTTACTATACAGGGAATCTTCGGCCGGCGGGATTTGAGCCCACGAACTCTCAGACATGGGCCCAACGCACTGCCGACCAGGCTTTCCCAGCCCTGTCTATCGCTTATATAACATTTTCTTTGTCGTTGACACTTTTGTTTTTCAACCTCGTGTAATTATGTAAATAATTGTATACATTTTCTATTTTATTACACCAGCCTAAATGTTAATATTATTCTGACCCCTGAAAATATTATTATTTTCTAATCTAGTTTTATCTCAATTATGTATAATTTCCTATGGATTTCATAATATGTCCATCACCGACTGGTTTCTCACTTATGACTTCACTATTTAGTGCTTGGCACCCCCTCTGCCCTTAACTTTACTCCTATTTCCCACATTCCTCCATAATCTTTCTCAAAATTACTAATCAATGCGCTGAGATTTGAGCTATATTCTAATGCTCTAGGAAGTAATGTTCCAATGTTCTAGTTGGATCAAGTATTGGGAGAAATTTGCCTTTGTGGAGGACTTTTTCGATGGAACTAACCCACATTTGCGTTACATGGAGAGGAAAACCAGGAAAACCTCTTACGGATAGCCTGACGACAAAGAAATTCTGACCCATGATCCGACAACCACGAAGGATATATTACATGCTTGTCAGGTGCGGAATTCGTATCTACCAGCCATCGCTCATACTCGAACGCGAGTCACCTCATTGGGAAACGAACGCTCAATTTCCAGAATCACCTTTAAAAAGATTTGTAAAAATTCTGCATACTCCGATATAGGAACTATATTAAAAATTCATAAGAAGGGATAGTTAATAATAATAAATATACGCATTTTAGCAATTATGTCCTTTCACTTTTTGGCAAATAGTCTTATCTCTTTTTTTTTTGATAAAGGGTAATTTTCTTGACTCTAAGAAATTTGACCTTTATCTTCTCCCCCACCCCCCGGTAAAGAAAGGGTTAAAAAAATCAATGAGGTTTTCATATGCCCAACAGAAATGCCCTAATCGTTTTTAACTTTACTTCGAAAACAAAGCATTTATTTTATTATTGTTATTTTTTTTCATATCTAATCTTCTACCTTTCATCAAAGTCAAGGTTTTTCGTGACTTTTTACCATCAAAAGCCCTAACTTAAATGTTTTATTCATGCAACCTTGATTGAACTAATGCGTTAGCCTGAACATATGTATATTAAAAAGAACAGCCCTGCCATTTCAGTTTAAGTTCTTTTATATTTTTCCCTCTTATCAAAAGTTACATAAAACGATTTTTTCTGCAGTTGCCAGTTTCCAAACTATAGCCAATTATGGAATATAATTCATTAAAAGAGCAAATAACTCTTTATATAAGAAACACGCGCAAAGTAAAATAACAAGAATTCTATTTTAGATACAGCGTTACGAATTTGAAAAGAATAACAAAAAAGGATGAAACCTATTACGGAAGCCATAGCAACGGCTCAAACACTACAACTTCGATCTGCGTCGTTCTCACTCTAAGATCAACATCAACTAACGCCTTTGTCAATGTTCCGATTCCGGTATAAACCGGATAATTGCTCGTAAAAACGAGTTTTTTCTTCTTTTTAAGTAAACAGAAACCTTTTATTACACTTATTAGCAAGACTAGTTCATAAAACAAGAGTTTAAATTCAATTGATCGTGCTTTCTAATTCCCAAATTAGGTTTGCGTCATTAGAATAAAATATAGCAACTTTTAAATAAAGTGTTCACAAATATATAAATTCGGCTTACATAATCCATAGAAGAAAAAAAAGAAATTATTTCATGTTGTTATCACACACGAGTATCTTCTTACTAAAGTAAGACTTTCCTGATTTTGAGAATCCTATATTTAAAGTAGTAATAATTGTGTTTTTTCATGCTTCCTTATTTATTTAATAAATTTGATTTATAGGGATATTTACCACTACTATAAATTATTCGAACGTATCCTACATTAAAGGCTAGGTTACCATTGGCAACCACTGCCAACAACTATGCATTTTTCAAACTAATTTTTAGAGTGGTAAAAGAATTAAAAACTTAATCTTTCAGAATTTTAATAATTTTTTTTTCTTCAGAATTTTAGGTAATAATTTTGCGAATATTTTAACCCATTAATGGGCCATTTATTCATAATAAAGGTAAATTAAAGTGTTTTTGGAATTGAAATTGATATAACAATAGCAATTGATGTGAGAAAAAAAACTCATTTTGTTTATTAAAAAAAATCTTAATTTTAATGCCATTTTTTTTTGGTGGTAAGTATATTTATCACGGCCTATTAGGAACTTATTGACTTTTATTTTTCGTTACTTATAAAATAAATTTTATAAATGCTACAAATTTATACTTTCATGCGTTTTCTTAAACCACCAATTTTATTCAAACGCACTTCAAGAAAGCTGAAGTTATTAACAAATGTAAACCTAAATTAAAAGTGGTGAAAAAGTTCACCCTGGGCTTCAAAAATTGGTGGTAAGTATACTTACCACAGCCTTCGAAAGGGTTAAAAGCCTCACCACTGGAGATCTAAAGCAAAGTGAGATTTCATATGAACTTTCGTGTATTGGTGTGGAAATAACTTTAGATCAAATTAACAAAACAAAGAATCATACAATAAAATACAAACTTAGCTACCACTAGACGAAATTCTCCCAAAATGCGTGGACAGTTTGGCAGCCCTGAAAAAAATAATAAACTACGTCATATTGTCAACAATAGCAGTATTTGTTACCACAGTTAAGCTTTATGAGTTAATTGAAAATTTTAAAGAATTTAATTTCACTTTAGAGGAATCAAGTTAGTTTTAACATCTTGTTATTTTGCCTTTAATTTATAAGTATATTTTGATAAATAAGAATAAGTAAAAAAAATTATATATTTTCTTCAATCTTTCCCTACCACTTCTTAATTTTTCTTGGTTAAGATCACCGAGAATAACATAACTGCCAACTACTGGGGTTTTGCAGAAAGGTTTTACCTATATTTTAAAACTATAGCAAAATTATTTCCTTATTTATTTAATTACTTTGATTTATAATGCCTCTACTCTGAGTTATTCGAACATATAGATTAAGGGCTTGGTTTTCGTAACTGATCAAAATTTCAAAAATTCTTCTCACAATTATAATTTTCTACCACTGGGAAAAACATTCATCACTGAGCAAAAATGTCGGCTACTAAGCAAATTACACAATTAATTTACAGTTCTCAACAACTCCAAAATCAATTTGTCTCTCAAAATCAGACAAATACAGTTTAGAGCAAGCTGCTTATTTTGTTTCTTGATTCCTTATTAGTTATTCAAGCAAAGTGCTTGAAACATTCATAAAAGCAACTCCACTTCCTGCTTACCTCAATGCTCAACCAAAACAGTGTAAAAATTCTANAACTGCTCCGGACACGCCAAAATAATTAAAAGAACGGTAAATAACTGCAAAGTAAATTGTGCTAATAATTGACTATATTTGCTTGTTCTATAAAAGGTATAGGTTAAAATAAGTACTAAAAAGTGGTGAATCATATAAACCTACGAATTATTTAGAAATAGTGGTGGATAAAAATCTACTCAATTGAATTTATTAAACCAAGAATCACAATTTATAAACTACCACTTGAAAATATTTACTTGCTGTCCGGAGCAAGTTGGCATCTCTGCAATTTACAGTTCTCAACAACTCCAAAATCAATTTGTCTCTTAAAATCAGACAAATACAGTTTAGAGCAAGCTGCTTATTTTATTTCTTGATTCCTTTTTAGTTATTCAAGCAAAGTGCTTGAAACATTCATAATAGCAACTCCACTTCCTGCTTACATACCTGTCAACTTTTACCCATTTGGAGTAAAATTTTATTTTTACATTTAAAGTGGTAGTAAATATGTACTATTATTTCTTTTATAAACTTATTTTTAAATGATTTTGATCACCACTATTCTAAAAAAATTAATCATATATATTGATCATATAATAAAAAAATTAATCATATCTTTACTCTTTTTTAAACTTTCCAACATTATCTACTTTTTCGCACGTATGAAGCAGTTTCATATATATGCTATAAGTGTAAAAAAATCTCGGTAGTTACAGAAATTTAATGTTTCTGGGGGAAAATGGTGGAATGAAATGCCCTTCGTACCAGTTTTTACTCTTTTCCGTTTTGGTATATATAGGCTTTCAGCCCTGGACTTAGGTCATTCCCCAGGCGGGTACTGGAAGTAAAAGAAAAAAAAAAGATTTTCGGATTCCAATGAATCATACAAAAAAACGGCTCTGCAGACTATTGAACTTTACACAAATGATTCTTTTTTCTTCTTTTTAATGTTATCTCATCTCACAAAAAAAGTGAAGATTCACTCTTTGTCAATCTCTCGAAATAGAAATGAGTTGATTCGATACGAACATTCCCTTTTCGTGTACTACTTATCGAATCTTTTCCAAGAGGGTTCAACCTAAAACTGACACCCACAAATAACGAATCCAGCAACCCCAGATAGCATCTCTTTTTTCTGCTATTTCAGCCTTTTATGATGTAATGCATGTGACAAAAAATGTTTGTTTTTTTTCTTTCCGCTTTTCGTATCATCTAATTTGCTTGTTTGTTTGGATCATAAATATCACGAAACAGCGCGTGATTTTTATCAAGTTATTTACGGAAAAGAAATTTATTCCTTCACAAAGGAAGAAAAAAAAGGGTTATTAGTTTATGACTGGTGACGGGTCGTATGTAGAACATCCGATTACAGCACAAAGATTTGTTTGTTTATTTAATCTTGATTAGTTTACAGTTGAAATTTATGAATTGATTTTCTTTATTATTATTATTATTGCTTCAAATCCTTTTAGAGTTATGTTCTTTTATATAGATATATATGGTGGCGTAGCATATATTTCGAAAGGATTCCATTAACATTTGACCCGAATTTTTGTTGACGAATTCCTGACATGCGTCAAGTTTTTTGTTTCATCAGGAGAATTTATGATGGCCTTTAAACTGTTGATTAGTTATGATGGGTTGTTGTGTTTGGTAAAATGAGATCAAATAATTTGACAGAAATAAGTGAATGCAATTGTTTCTATATCGATTGATTTATTCAAGGAGGAATTTTTTTCTATTCATACTATTTTTTTTCTTCTCAGTCTCAACTCAATGATTTGCTTAGAGCTTATATTAAATCTTAATTTCACTGGGGAACAAGTTTTCGTTGTATTTATACAAGAACCTAAATTCGTATGCTGAATTTTCAAATCTGAAGTTAGTTTTACTCGGAAAGTGATAAATGATATTTTTAATTTCGTTTGTTTTTTGTCTCTTTTAACAAATTTGTAAAAACCGTATAGGCTTATGCATACATATAATATATACGCTTGTCTGCTCTTTTGAAAAATAACACCTAATACAAAAAAAAACATATGATCTCAGCATCATATACTGAGATGTATTATCAGCTTCGCTACCACTCCCTACGTAACAGATAAGTGGAAACATTTAGTAGTTACTCAAGTGTCTCTTAAGTGTCTTCTAACAGAGTGTCTTCTAATAAGGTTACTGATCGATACAAATTCTGCACCCAGTTTGCACCGACCACAGTGGTGACGTAAAATATCCTGAGTGGTAGACGGATCAAAGGTTAGAGTTCCCTTGCCGTTAGGCTAACCGTGGGAGTACCTCGTGGTCTTCCTCTCCATGTAACGCAAATGCGTGTTAGCTCCATCGAAAAGTCCTCCACGAAGGCAAAATTTCTCCCAATAATCGATCCAGGAGTTCCCTTGTCTTCTGGATTGGGTTTAAAATGACAAGGCTACGGAGTTGAACATTAGTAGTCGTAAACCCATAAAATTGGAACGGCTGTTAAACGACGGTTATAAAATAAATAAAAAAAAACTATGTGTTGCTTTGAATGTAGATTGATCGTCAACGTGGGGAAACGTTGTCAATATCGCTGTATCAGATTCAACATCTGATGCTATGGGTGGATCTGTGATTCATTGATTGAGGTTTTTATTTGTTTTGATGATTGTGATATGAGGCGTCGGATGTAAAGTGAGCAGATATTGGTCTGAATTTTACATCATTTATTCAAAGTTGAATAATTGGTTGAAGTTCACTGTATTGCATTTTATGGTCTGGTCGAAGAAATATGCATTTAATATGTAGACATATTGTAATAAAGGTCGGGATCTTGAGGTCTTTGTGAATATATGTATTTCTGATGAACCATCTGGCATGGGTGATTTTTCTGAGTATATTGCTCTGGCATAGAATTTTTATATTAATCCGAAATCATTCATTTATTATTTTTTTTAAATTAAGAACTCCAGGTAAATATAAAAAATACACGCTTTATATTTTCGTCTACATTTGCCATACAATTTTTTCGCGAAAGACTTGCACTTTCGTCCTTTTAATAATTGAATTTAATTGCGGTTAGATATTAAACTTTAACAATTTAATACATTTGTCACACACAATATTTTAAAAAATTCATAGGGCTGTTCATTATCCAAAAAGGGTAAAACATGTATTGTAAGAATATTTCATCGCTACAATATTTTTTTAAGAAAGTTANACCAAGCATGCTTGGGAACTAAACACTGGGGGTTCCGCGTTCGGCTGACCACCTGACCGAAACATCTGCTCATGCACCCCAGAGCCTAAGGTCAAGAAAATTGAGATGGGCACAGTAGGCCTTGGCCCTCTAGGGCTGTCGCGCCACTGAGTTTAGTAGACGGTTCAAGGGTTAGAGTCCCCTTGCCGTCAGGCTAACCTTGGGAGTATCTCGTGGTCTTCCTCTCCATGTAACGCAAATGCGGGTTAGCTCCATCAAAAAGTCCTCCACGAAGGCAAAATTTCTCCCAATAATAGATCCAGGAGTTCCGTTTTCTTCTGGATTGGGTTCAAAATTACAAGGCTACAGAGTTGAACATTACTAGTCGTAAACCCATAAAATTGGAACGGCTGTTCAACGACTGTTATAAAATAAAATAAAAAACTATGTGTGGCTTTGAATATAGATTGATGGTCAACGTGGAGAAACGCTTGTTCAAGTTGTCAATATCGTTGTATCAGATTCAACATCTGATGCTATGGGTGGATCTGTAATTTATTGAGGTTTTTATTTGTTTTGATGATTGTGATATGAGGCGTCGGATGTAAACTGAGCAGATATTGGTCTGCATTTTATATCATTTTCAAAGTTGAATAATTGGTTGAGGTTCAGTGTATTGCATTTTATGGCCTGGTCGAAGAAATATGCATTTAATATGTAGACATATTGCAATAAGGTCGGGATCTTGAGGTCTTTGTGAATATATGTATTTCTGATGAACCATCTGGCATGGGTGATTTTTCTGAGTATATTGCTCTGGCATAGAATTTTTATATTAATCCGAAATCATTCATTTATTATTTTTTTTAAATTAAGAACTCCAGGTAAATATAAAAAATACACGCTTTATATTTTCGTCTACATTTGCCATACAATTTTTTCGCGAAAGACTTGCACTTTCGTCCTTTTAATAATTGAATTTAATTGCGGTTAGATATTAAACTTTAACAATTTAATACATTTGTCACACACAATATTTTAAAAAATTCATAGGGCTGTTCATTATCCAAAAAGGGTAAAACATGTATTGTAAGAATATTTCATCGCTACAATATTTTTTTAAGTAAGTTAACAGGCCGTAATACCAGTATTTAAGGATGATTATAAAATTCATTTTATTTGCGAACGAAATCATTATAACAGTTAATAAGTAAAGGGAGTGAAAGATAGTTTACTTGTCTCCTAAAAATATTTAAATGAAATATTTTTATAATCAGTACTTGAGCCGTGGTAGTTCAGCGGATAGAACGTTTGCCGTCCAATGTGGTGAACCGTGTTCAAAACCCAGCGATGGCAGATTGATGCGATATTTGCTCCCGATTCGCACCAACCTCTTTTATGAGATATAAAATATCTTCTGAAAGTAGACGGATCATTAGGTTAGAATCCCCTTGCTGCCGTGATAACTGTAGGAGTTTTTCATATCCACGTAACGCAAATGCCTTTAGTTCCACCAAAAAGTCCTCCATGGAGGTAAATTTCTCCCAATACTTCCCTTGTCTTCTGGATTGGGTTCAAAGTTCCAAGGCTACAAAGTTGAACATTGGTAGTAGTACACCAGAGATACCAACTGCTCCGGACACAACAAAATAACTAAAAAAAACGGTAAATAACTGCAAAGTAAATTTTGCAAACATTTGACGATTTTGCACAGTGTTGCAAGAAGTTAAGATTAAAAAGTAGCGAATGGGAGCTCCAAAAGTANTATATATATATATATTAACAAAATTAATATCACAGCATTAATAAAGTGTAAAGTTTGCCATGTTTTGAGTGTTCTAATTTATTTGGCTATATTCTGTAAAACAGCGCCGTTTGCCAGAAAACACTAAAATTATAATAGTATTGGATAGCGCGTTTTTTCAAGCTTTTTTATGTGTAAAAATCTGTCAGAACTGTCTTCGATATTTTAATGTTGGTGCGGTCTTTGAGCTGCATAAGTATAATGGGACATTCTGTGAGAAAATATTTTTCTAAGAGGTTTCGACCTCAGCTCGCTTCGTTCCCCAACCTCAAGAACCTTAATTACTCACAAATAGAAATGTTCTCACTTGCTAATTTCACTTCATGAAATTAACTCGCGTTTCGAGGAAATTAAAAATAAGACCTAACAAGGACCCAATCTCCAACAAGAAATTGAGAAAAGTTCAACTTCATGGGCCTACATCTGTGTGCGTTTGAAAATAAAAGGCAAAAAATCTTTTTCAACAACAACAAAAATGTCCTTTTTAAAAAAGGTAAAGAAACTGCAAACTTTCGGAATCATTTTATAATGGGAAGGGGAAAAATTAAAAAATATATATATATTTCTGCAAGGAAAAAAAGTAGCGCATATTTAAGATTTGCAGCGTTCGAAAAATAATAAGTAGCCCAAATTCAATTTTCAGTAGCGGAGACTTTTAAAAGTAGCCCAATCTGGCAACACTGATTTTGCATGGTTTTTAAAAGGTATAGCATGACTAAAGTACCATAAAGTGGTGAATTATATAAGCTTACGAATTATTTAGAAATAGTGGTGGATAAAAATCGACTAAACTGAATTTATTAAACCAAGAATCACAATTGATAAACTACCACTTTAAAATACATATTTGCTGTCTGGTGTAAGTTGGCATCTCTGGTACACTTAGAATAGGTCGGCTGTTCACCGACGGTTATAAAATAAAAGAAATTGCTATCAGTACTTTATTTCTTCCTGACTTAGTAACTTTGAACCATCACTTCCTACACCAAAAAGCCTCCACACGGTTTCTTACAAGTAGTCTGAGCAGACAATTTCATACCTGCCAACTCTCCCGCATTTTGCGGGAGATTTTATTTTCATGTTTAAATTTGTAGTAAATATATACTATTTTTTCTTTTATAAATTTAATTTTTAAATGATTTTGAGCACCACTATTCTTACAAAAATTAAGCTTATATATTAATATGCGTTACTATCATGGTTGTCAACTTAATTTTTTTCAAATACAACGTATTTGTTTGCTTAAAATTGAAGTTTTAATTCCATTTTAATACCACTGGGAAAAATGATAATGGAAGGGGTTAAAAGTTGGCAGGTCTGCAAACCAATCATATTCATAAATTAAACAAATTTTTAGACATATATTTGCTACCACTTTCTTATTTTTACTAGATTTTCCATTAAGGGGGCTCATTCGTAAACTGGTTTACCTAGCTCATCAAAGACAACATAAAATATAGCCCGGCAACCGCCTTTTTCCTATCCGACGGAGTTTTGTCCCGTAAATTTTGTAAATAGCTGTAAATACTTGTAAATGATTTTGCGCATTTATGTATTTCTCCTTTTCTCTGAGGCTATGTGGCTGCTGTGCACCTGAGAAGCTCGGAGGTAATACCTCGAAGGGAGGCGAGGCAGTCTGCCACAAAACCTCTTCTCTCTCTTAAACTTGTTTGTTCAATCTCACTACTTCATTTTAATTTTCTCTCAGTAAAAGATACTGAACCCCAACTTTCACCTTTCAGTTGCGCTTCGGCGATTTATTATTTATTTCCACTCAGATGAATTAGTTTGAGCCCCTAGCGGGGCTGATGCTAAGATAACCAACACATATGAGTAAACTGGCTTACCTACATGGTAGTCTGATTGGACTACCTATAAAAAATCGTGTGGAGGCTTTCAGTTGTAGGAGGCGTTGCTTTGAACATAGCATTATCTAAATTATCGAAGTGGTAACTCACCACTTTTAAACAAAGTGGTAATCATTTTTTTTTAAAAAAGAGAGAAAACATGATTTAAATAGGACGCAAGACACAAATGGGTTAAATGAACTGTTTCGTTTTATTCAAATCAGTTGGAAGACTCAAGATTCATATTATTTTCCTAAGTGAGGCAGATAAAATAATGACTTGGTATAAAACAATTCCTATTTTGTCCCAGTTTCACATTTTTATGACTTCGCCAACATAATCCGCCAGAAATAATGTTTCGAAAAACCTTCCTTCACCCAGACACAATGACTGTTTAACAACGGACAGTAAATTTTCGGAAAACGGGGCGCACGTTTTCAATGTTTTTTTCTTGAATTAAAAAGTAGCCATAACACACCGCCTACTATACAATTGAAAACAATTGTTTTGGCGACCTGCAGAAATCAATTGTTCCACAGAGAGAGTTCACAATAGAGTTTTGATGAGGAGATACCATCAGAACTTTCACTTGTGTCCCTTATCTGGGACACGCGCTTTCGCTAATATCTTGATTAGCGTTCGTAAAAGAGTTTTTACCATCAAGTTTATTTCTATTTGAATCCCCCTTTTTTTTTGGAATACAATGGTACCAAAGGGTCGAGTGAAAATGGGGACAAGTCTGAATGTTCTTTTGGGTGTGCTTTGTTCTACTTTTGGCATTAAAAGCAGACTATTTGTTGTGACGCAAGGGTGTTTTAAAATTAAATTCTTCTTCCGAAGAAGGAAAAATAATTGAATTATGCTTTTTTTTCTAAAACATGCGCATTTGATGACCCATTATTGCAGAATTTCCGTTTTAAAATGTAACTACTTTAAAATAAATTTTGGAACTGGTAACAGAATTTTATTTATTTTATATGACTGGTTTAACATTTGTACCAGGCTTTCCAATAACTTACCCCAACCTAAGTATGAGGGGGTGGTAAAATGGGGACCTCCTACCATGCAGACACATTAGCATACCTGCCAACTTTTAATCGTTTCGAGGATGATTTTCCCAAGTGGTAGTAAAAAGGAATTTAAATTACAATTTTAGGCAGACACAACACGCTGAATTTCTGAATGAGCATCTACAACACCCCGATATTACATATTTATATAAATTCTTAATTTTTTTAAAAATAGTGGTGATCAAAAAGATTATATATTAAGTTTATAAATGAAAGGAATGCATAGAAAGCATGCATTTTACTACCACTCTAAGTATAGAAATAAAATTTTACGCCAAATGCGTAAAAGTTGGCAGGTATGCATTAGATTCTTTTTCAAAATCACGCCTAAAAGTGACGCCGAAAAAAGAAGAAAACTGGTATTAAAATAATTTCAACTGGATACTTTCGACGTCACGCGTGAGTCAGCCAATCAGATTCGACACACGCGTGACGTCACTTGCAGGTATCCAATTAAATCTGATCCGAAAATGGATTCAGCGCACTATTAAATCCAAGTGTTATTGACTTGGCGGTGTTTTGTGTACTTAAAGGTAAAGTATTTGCAAGTTAGAATATTCACTTGAATTGATTTCTAGTAGTTTTTATTTTTTAAATCATCTTTCGATTTTTTTAAAATCTAATCATTTAAGGCGAAAAGTTTGTTTCCAAGTGGCGACAGTTGTTCTGCTTTTCGGTGCACTAAGCGTCGAAACATTAATTTGTTTTCTGAAATTAAAATGCTTAAATTCCCTAAAGACTCATCACCACGAAATCAAATAAGTAATGCATTAAAGAGGAAAGGCTGGAGAAAAAAAATAAGAAGAAATAGTCAAGTTCTGCTATGACTTCAGAAGAGGACAGCGAGACTTCCTGTAGTGTTTGTTAGTTCTTTTAGGTTAGATGGTGAATATTTAACAAGCCATGGATAACCGCGTAATTATAGACACAGTCACGTGATTAGTTGCAAGTAGCCAATAATGGAGGGTTTTCAGGTGGAGTAAACTAGGCTCTTGCTGTTTTTAATTATAAACTATTTCTCACGCCCGTTCAAATCAGACTAAATGCGAGTCAATAGCCTTAAATAATTCAGAAGTTGCAATGATTTTTATTGGATAAAAGTACTATTTTAAATTAAACATTGAATAAAAAATTCCTTATAAATTTTAAATTAATTATTTTAACTATTCATTTTTCGTCTCAGTCTATTCAGCATGAAAATTAAAGGTCAAAAGTGTTGATAACAATATCAAATGTGAACAAAAGTGCTTGTAGCAATTTTCGAGCAACTTTTTACCACAAACAAAGAGAAGGTTACTAAAAAAATTTGCTGTAGGTTTGAACTTTTTTTTAGATACCCAGGTTTTGTAAATTTTTGAGGTGTCTTTACTATTTGATCTCGTGGAAATCAAATGCTGGGTTATATGTGATAAAATGCAATAAAGGGTAAAAACAGTAAAACCTTAGTTTTACTTAAAAAACCTCACTATTCTCAGGGGTGGTACAGGCGACTATAAATATAAAAAGTGATACAGACTTAATTCATTTATTATATCTTTAATTATTAATCGTATCTGCCACTATGATTTAAATTTCAAATTATTCATATCAAAATTTTTATTTGCACTTTTTTCACCCTACTGCATATAATTACACAGTCATAACCTCAATGATCCATGTGAATACTCCTTTACTTCATTTGCATTCCACAACCTCATCGAAACACCAGAAAGATCATGCTAAAGATGAATGGGAAAAGGTGCCCAGATGTTTTATGCAGTTTAAGTTCAAATTTGCACTTTTTTTCAATATTATAATTATAATATATTATAATCGTCATTGAACAAGCGAAGAAATTTTTGGGTTACGACTTTTAATGTTTAACTCCGTAGCCTTGTATTTTTGAACCCAATCCAGAAGGCAAAGGGACTCCTGGATCAAGTATTGGGAGAAATTTGCCCTCTTAGAGGACTTTTCTGATGAAACTTACCCGCATTTACGTTACATGGAGAGGCAAACCACGAAAACCTCCCAGGGTTAGCGTGATGGCACGCGGACTCTAACCCATAATCCGTCTACCATGGAGGATATTTCACGTCAGCACTGCGGTCAGCGCAAGCCGGGTGCGGAATTTGAATAGAGCAGTCATCGCTTGGATTTGAACCCGGTTCTCCTTACTTTCTTCCAATAGTAAACAATATATATATGCTAGTTATTCATTTATTTATTTTTTTTATTTTTTTAGGCTTAAAAATTAATTTTAAAACAATTTTTTTGCGAGTGTAACTTTTCCTGCATTACTGTAATAAGGTATTAAAATGGTGTCACTTACTGTAAACAAGTTAACAGTAGAAAAAACTTAAATTCTTAATCACCCTTATCAAAATTCGATAAGTTTTCACTACAGGTCACCTTGACTAAAAAGATTTCTCAAATTTTAATTCCACTCACATGACACACAACGTGCCAGACGAAATCCTTCTTCAATAAATTTAACTATCTAATACCATCGAGTACAATAAACTAATTGAACAAATTATAAGGAGCGGATTATTACGAACGCATATTTAACTAACTTTTAAAATGTGTGTTTACAAACAATATGTAAACTCAAAGTGTTTTCTCAATATTTCTGACAATAAATTAAGATAAACAATCAAGCAAAAAGGATCATTAAAGAAGACAAATGGGTGTTATTCCTTTTTTCTTCTTTTTTTTCTGCGACATGGGAATATGCGCCTCAGTTTTGGGTTCGCAATGTATCTTACGACATAGACACCTACGACGTTACTTCTTGATTAAGATATTGATTCACGTTAATTACGCTATTTTTTCCTTTAAGAAAGCCGTATGCGTACTTTAATTCAGGCTGTACACACCACGAACTTTATGCTACGCAAATTATTCCTTTTTAATCTAATGGAAAAAATATATTAAAACATTTCTTTCAAATTACGAATAATTTCCTGTATTTAAGAAAGAGTTTTTAACAAGCATTGTCAAAAACGATCGAACAGAATTTTTAGTAAAATTAAAAAAAGAGAGGGAAAAAAAACATTCATGTTTTTGATATATGTTTGAAATAAAGAACACCAAAGATTCTTTTTGTAAATATAAATCACGATAATATTTATAAGAATGTTTAGACGTCCAGGAATTTTATTTCAGGAAAAGAAGCCAAGAATTTATCTGTGAAGCCGTTTTATTCAAAGGATAGATTTAATAAATAGCAGGGTCATTTTTTTTTTCTAGATATTTCTCATATTTGTCAGGAAGAAATATTCGCGTCATTTTTTTCTCTTCCCGCTGAAGCCTACTTTGAAAGGATTATATTTGTTAGCGAAAGATTGAAATCTGTAAAAAAATGACAATAGAGAAACAAATGCAAAAGATATGAAAATTAGGTATAAATTTAAATTAAATACAGCATGTATTGGAATTACTTTAGTGTTAATTATGGTTATTATTTATAGGAAGGTCAATTTTGGTCTCTGAAAGATAACGCTGGGAAACAATTTTTGGCTCTTGTTTCCTGTCGCAGGAGATTTTTAAACAGATCTTAGATATTTTCGCGTCGCTGTATTCAAGTTTGTAATCGCTTTTTATGCAATTTAATAATATATTACTAATCAGGATTTTTTAAAGTTCACTCCAGTAAATACTAAACGTCCCCCTTCTCTGCTGCGTAAGGAGTGGTTGTAATTTTATGTTTGGAAACTAAAAACCGTCGGGAAAACAATGGTATTTTTGTTCAAAGGTTGTAAGTTTTCGTGAGTAATTTCCTAACTTAAAATATCGTCCGCGCTATACAATAAGCCTATATGAGATTACCCCATTCGAATCATTGAGTCCTATTAAGTAACGATCCGATCATTAGTTAATAATCCGATTATAGAAGTTATATTGAGGCTGATTCAGTTCTTCTCTTTTTTTCTGCATCGTGCAAAAAAATTTCAGAGATGCCAAATGCTTCGAATTCAATAAAATATTTTAAAAAACGGTAGTGAACAATAAATAAAAACTTGCAGAGTTTCGGTTTAATTTTGGTAACTTTTCAAAAGATTCAACACAAAATAATTGCTACAAATTGTTATTTTATGTGAGCTTTTAAATTATTTCGAAGTAGTTGGGGGTAAAAACCCTATAAATCGCATTTACTAAATCAAGAATCACACTTTAAAACATAAATATTGAAATCACTAGAAGAGATTTATTTGCTTTCTGGAGCACGTTGGTATCTATATTTAATTATTTATTATGACAAAACTTTGAAATGCCCATTGGTGATTAAAAATGCCCATTGATAAGAATGAAAATAAATTTAGCTCACTTATTATCAGGACATTTTTGTCGCAACCATTTTTCACATATCTGATTCTTTTATTGGTCGATTTCACATTTCTGTTTTTTTCTTCTTTTTTTTCAAAAAAAAAAAGCTAATTAAGAAGAGATAAAGAAGTTTTTATATTTAAAAACTACGGAATATTTTATCGCTGCTAGTTATAGGAAATAATTGTTTTTACGAATTCAGATAGTATTTTAACTTAAGTTTTCTTCCCTAAATGTTTCTTTGAAGACGATAGGTTTTTTTTAACATCATTTTTTGTGCAGAGTATATGTTGGCTGTATTTAAATGATGGACCTTGAAAAAGTCGTCAAATTTAGCGATGAAAAACATTATTTGGCCAAATCGAAGAATTATGCAAACAGGCAATCGTGTGGCTCAGAGGATAGAGCGTTCGCCTCCCAATGAGGTGAACTGGGTTCGAATCATAGCGATGGCTGATCGATACGAATTCTGCATCTGACTCTCACCGACCACAGAGCTTTGATGATCCGTCCACCACAGTGATGTAAAATATCATCAGTGGTAGACGGATCATGGATTAGAATCGTCAGACTAACCGTGGAAGTCTTCGCGGTTTTCCCCTCCTTGTAGCGCAAATGGGGTTAATTCCCTCAAAAAGTCCTCAACGAATGCAAATTTCTTCCAATATTTGAAGGGCTATTTATAACAAAATTTCATTACGTTATCTTCTAATTAACCTGATAATTTTTAAGGTTTTTTACAATCGGCCTATATGCATTTAGGATAGTTAAGGTATTGATGAAGAATTTCTGAATAATGTTTTCTTGGCTTTTTACAATAATCTTTAAAGGGCTATTTATAATTAGACTACACTATTCTTAACTTATTGCAAACTGCTTGAAATAAATCAGACTTAACTAAGCTGATATCCATGTTATGAAAATGGGCATATCTTGTAACTTCTCTGCTTTAGATGCTTTCGCAATAATTTCGTACGCTATGTAACGAGTGCAAGACCATGGGTGAAAGCCCTTATATAGCAAGACGGAAAAGAGAAGAATCTGGTACGTAAAACATTTCATTCCAGCATTTTTTTCGAAAAAAAATGAAATATCTGTAACTATCAAGATTTCTTTTATAATTCTGGCATATATATAAAACTGCTTCTTTTCCAAGATAAAGTAAATATTGTTGAAAAATTTAAAAAAAGAATAAGTAAACTCCTCCTCAAAACTAGCTATAACTGAAATGGTTTTACTACCAGCCTTTCCTCTTTTCCGTCTCGCTTTCACCCCTGTGCAAGACTAAACAAATTCTGAACTACTGCTTAGGAAATGCTTTTAAATTGCATACATTTGCTGGCTTGTGTGCTCAATTTATGCTTATAAACCTTTGTCAAGTAGAAGGACCGATAGAACAATTCCGAGAAGGACATCACAAAGAATACATCCAGCATTAAGGCGGGATTCGAACTCGCCACCTCCACGCTTTGCGTAACGTTTAACGGAGAATAACGCTCCTCAGAGAGAGAGGCACCTTTAGGAAATGCATAAACGTAAAAGATTTCTTTCTTTTTTTTTTTGGTAAAAAAAATAACAATACAGTTATACTTGGAGATATTTTATATTTTTTGGATTTTTAAATTTTTAATGTTATTAATAACATAAAAAATTAAAACTCGTCAAAGCTTTTCTGATAAAAGCTTAACACCTTTTAATTTTAGAGTAGCTATTAATATTTTTTTTAAATTTTTTTCACACACTTTCTCGAATTTCTAAAGATTTTTTTGAAAAAAATTCAAGGAAACGTTCACCCTTTTACAATAACCTTATTAGGTAAAGCGAAAAAGGCAAGAACAATAAAACGTTAAAACAGATTTTTTTTTTTAAATTTCATTATTTGGTATCTCAAATTTGTTCAATAGTTAATGAATTTTGGTAATTTCCTTACATATGGACACAATAACCGGGATGGTAAAATTCTCTCCTTTTTTTTCCTTCTTACGTTTGGTTTGCAAATTATTATCACACACCACGTTTTTTTCTTATCAATTGTTACATGTAGTTGTTCTGATGCTTTCAAGTGAGGCTGGAATAAAAAATAATAATAAAACTACAAGGAAATGATAAAATTTTTATATCCTAATTGATGGGTGTGATAAAATCAAATAAAACATTTCAAAGATATTGGTGATGTGTCATCATATCGTCCACAATTAAACACTTAGAGATAAACACTCACATTTTATAGTTGCGATAAATAACGTGCCGTATGCGATTACGAAACAAGAAGTTACTTAAAATATTATTCATTTCCTATTATTTACGTATACATATATTGAGTCAAATCAAAAACAAGACCGTTGCCAAGCGATAAACAAGATGTAAACCGAGTTTTCACTTTTCTCACAAAAATTTAATAATAAAAATGAGATAAATAAGAAAAAATAATAAAATATTGTGATGACGATTATTTATAAAATTTAGAAAATTATAATCGCATTACTACGATCGTAATTTCATAATTCTCTTTAGTCAATTCTCTTTCTGGATAAATTTTAATAAGTATATCTCAAAATTAAAAGTCATGAGTTGCAAAAACTGCTCCAATTGGGTACTTGCAAGATCACAGATACCCCCCTCCCCCCTCATATGACCTATGACGTCAGCAGCAGCTGATCGTTAAAAGCAAAATGGCGTATTAAAGTTGAGAAAGTTTTTCCACCTAAATTAAAATGTTAATTAGCGTGAAGTTAATTAAATACAACGCCATATCGCACATCGAAATTGTTGAAATATAATTCTTTCTTGTCTACGTCTTTAAATAAACCTAGATTTAATATTTGTTTATGTATTTTAATGTAACCGTGATAAATGTTTGTTTTGTGTACCAGGCAACTTCGATGCATAATTAGTGTGTTTATATTCTATATGGTTTCATGCCTGTCTTTGTGCTAAATTAAAATATAAAGAGAAAGAATTAAAATCTTTGTAAAACAATCTCTGTGTAAGAAAATAGAATGTGTCACTTAAGCGAATTGATACTTGATGGGCTCGGCATATTCGAAATGGAATGGAAATAACAGTTGCTAACGAAAACGAATGCCATGTTTCAGCAACCAATCAGGATTTATATAACCACACTACGTCACTTGTAGGCATCCCATTATTTGTCTTCTTGTTGCTCAATGGGCTCAATTGATTTTCAATCCCAATCAGTATACGTTTCTTAAAACGATACAAAATTCTTTTTTTAACGTATTCATATTTATATTAAAATTGCCGTCAAGACAATAATTATTAATAAGTTACTCTTAAAAAGTACATTTAATATTTTAATTAATATTAAATAAAAACCATTAAAATACAAACTGGTGAAAATAAAAACAAAGAATTCAGCCTGGAAAACAATCAACACCAAAATGTTCCAAAATTATCGTCTGTTTTGTTTTTATTTGATCTTGCTGTGATGCTTTTTTTATTAATATATATATTTATGCATACCTGATTTCTTATGACTCTCACAAATCTTTGTTAATATGGTGTTGATCTAGTCGAAAACAGTGCGGAGATGAAAATTCTAGAACATCACCCATTTTCCCTTTGGATAATAAAATTAAATTTGCTGTGTATTGTGTTGTTACTCGTGCCATTGACCAATAAGCAATCCTACTTTAAATCAAGCGAATTAAGGTGCGTTTCTCGGTTTTTCAGTGGTGCCATCTATGGCCAAGTACATGAACACAGCCACACGCACGCTGCAGTCCGTTTTACCGGGAGAACCCAATCATACATCGATTCAGTCATCCACAGATATTAATTTTGACTTGAACCAGAGAACGATCCATCTCCAATTCAGTACCCCCAGAGGTATATTATTTTATAAATTTATAACCGTCGTTTAACAGCCGACTTAATATAGAGTTCACGACAACCAATGTTCAACTCCGCAGCCTTGCAATTTTGAACCCAATCCCGAAGACAAGTGAACTCCTCGATCAAGTATTGGGAGAAATTAGCCTTCGTGAGGGACTTAATGAGGAAACTAACCCGCATTTGCGTAACATGGAAAGAAAAAACCAAAGAAACCTAGTCAAGATTAGCCTCATTGCAAAGGGACTCTTATACATGATCCGTCTACCACTGAGGATGTCTTACATCAGCACTGTGGTCGGTGCGAGTCGGATGCGGGATTCGTATCAGCCAATCATGCCATCACTGGGCTTCGAACCCGTTCACCTCATTCGGAGGGAACTAAAAATGAGGATAGTGGGATAAAATAAAATAATTAACGCTTGATAATTAATTTGAAAAATATTAAAAGTTAAATTTGTAATAAAAAATACCAAGCATTTTGCTATGCAGGCCGTAATATACAGAAATAGATTTGAAATTTGACGATTTGAAAGGAACATTTTTATTTAAAACTTATCACAAGTGATTTTCGAATTTTTAAAGATAAATTTAAAGTTCTTTTTTTGCAAATTGTCTCGTATTTTTTTGCCTTAAATTATATATTTATAAGCATATAAACTACAATATAACTATAATAAACTATATATAACTATATAAACTATATATATAGTGATTAATTTAGTTACAATTAACATATTAACAAAATGTTCGTAGAGGTTAATCCCCGTGGTTACAAAAGAATTATTAATATATATTTTGTTTCCAAAATGATCTGGGATTTTCGTAATTCATCGTTGTTTTTTTTTTAAGGAAAAAAAACAACGATGAATGAGCAGTAATCACGAGGTTTGGTGAGTGAAGCGAGCAGAGAGCTAAGTCTCCAATTATTCTAAATATAAATTAGAATCTATTTTTAAACCTACAATCAACTTGACAAAAAGTTAATTTCAATAAAAAAAATTAGTATTCTTCAATTAGTAGTGTTATACTTTACAAACAACTCTACATTTTAATAAGTTGCACAAAATGACAGTAATTCTAATGTCACCAAACATTGCTTTTTTTCTTGCGACTAGTCTTGTTCATAAATTTACATCTTCTTTATTCTTAATTACAGTTATTTTCATGAAAGCAGACGATTTCGTTTCATTGCTTCTTGCAATGAAATAAAAGGAGAAAAAAAATGGCGTTGACCTTCTGCCAATGAAATCCCGCCATTTATTAAATAGAATGTATATATATATTTAGTCTGAGAGCTATAATATTTATTACTTATTTATGAATAGAGAACGAAATCGTTGTTGGTGTTAAAAATACAAGAGCTATGCAACGATGAATAAACAAAGAGCTAATAGAGAATGATTTGTTCTTTTATTTGAGTTATTTTTGTTAAGACAGAAGATATGAGCAGACGATTGTGCGTGACATGAAATTCTGCTGTTGCCATGCTGAAGTCAGATTAGCTCACATCAACTCGATATCTCCTTTCACTATTTAATTAGTGAGAAAGAAGAAATTAATTTATTTATAAGTTTGTCTGTATTTTTCATCAAACTTGAAGGCCGTTATAAACCGTGGGCCGAAAATCATTTGTTGTTTAAGCAAATCGGTAAATTAGATTTCAACTAGCAAAAAAATTATCGCATTGGCTGGAATGCCATGAGCGACTAAAAATGTAAAAAATTGTAGAAACTCTGTTCATTTTCATTTATTTATAATATCTAGAATTATCCAATCATTTCTACTATATCGTATCGACTTATATTTCAAATTATTCATAGTTAAATCTAAAATTTTGCATTCACTTTTAATAGTTAACTGAAAAAAGTATTCTGGAAAAGTTGTTATTTTTATTCTCTTATAATAAGATTTTAAATTTTATTGGTCACCACTTTCTGCATTTTTAACCTCCCGAGGCTACCCTGCATTCGAGACACCTAGAAAAAATTAAAAACTTGTGTAAATTTTACTAAATTTAAAATTACAATATCTTCAGAAAATTTCAAATTTAGAATGATAGTCGACATGTTTAAGCGCTCAAAAATAAGCGCCCATTTTCAAGACTGGTCAGTCGTGAATGAGAGGAAACAAAAGTGATTATAAATAAAAACGTAAAGTTGCCAACGAACAATGGAAAAATAAAGGTGACAAACAAAATTAAATAAGAACTACGGCAGCCGAGAGAAAAAAAAACAGAACAAGAAAAACCACTGTGGCCGAAAGGGGGAAAATGCATTTCTACGAGCTATGAAGAGGTGTGAGAGGATCTAATGTTGTTTAAGGGAATCAGGATTCATATGGATAAGGGGGAAAAAAAGATTCCAGGTCATCAAGATGTGTTGATGTGACTGGTGTGGAAATAATTTTGTCATCGTCGAACATTTTCGACAGTGTCAGAAGAAATGGGGAATAAAATTTTTTTAAATTTTGCTAGCAAGAGGATGTAAGGGTTTAAACAATGACATTATTTTTAAATGCATTTTTCACGTTATTTTTAATTTTAAAACAATGCAGCAAGAAAATGTGAGTTAAAGTGTCACTTGATAAATTTTTAATTTGTAATGAAAGTTAAGTTGGGGAAAAGAAAATGTTCGGAAAAAAAAATCCTACACTAGTTTCAAAGGTCAAAACATTAAGATTTCTGATGAATATTCTTAGTAAAAATTTATAAAATGAATTGAAACACAAATTTTGATTCGTACAAAGTTGCATTTTTTATTTGAATTCAATCCTAAAATTAGATTGCTACTGCAAATGTCAAAATTATAGCATAAAGCCAGGGGGACGTTGCAATTTTACATACGTAAGCACGGGAGAATGCTTATTTTTGCTGACAAAGGGTGAGTCCAAAATAGCTCAAAACATGATTACATAATATTTGATAATTTTGCAATTTAAGAGCCATTAAAATATTCGTTTATAAACATTTGATTTTATTTTATTTCCTAAATATCTGCAGGCTGGAAAGAGTGTATATTCCAGCATATGTTTCATGTATCATTCATTCGATAATCGATATTATTTAAAGGACTGCTTTTATTAATAATAAACTGTGATATTTAGACAGCGCGAAGCTTCGCCCCCCATTCCTTGAAATCTAATACGCTTTATAAACCAAAACAATGCATATGTCTCTTTAATTTGATGACACATATGTTCGCGCCCGCAGAATATCATGATGATTCATCATTGCAAATGAGCTGTTCATAATTCTTCCTCTTCACGTTTCTGCTAATAAAATCAGCTTTTTCGAATAAGCGACTTTCCTCTCTCGTTAATTTCTTTTGTTTGGGTTTTCTTCTTAATTACATGAGCAATCAACGTTGTGAGTAGCGTCATGTCACCTGACTCACTGCATAAAAGACAAGTCCCAAATATAGTGACAGAGTATAATGGAGGTTACTGTTAAATTCTGGCTTAGTTTCTTGATTAAAATGACTCCTTGTAACATGATGCAACAATTCTGTTAAAGTTGCCAAATTTATTATTCAATTTCATTTTAGTGCATTGTTTCAAAACACGCTTAGAAATATATTAATGATTTAAGGTTATGTAGATTTGAAATTACACTTTACACTCCAAAGGTAAATTAAACACTTTCCCGAAACTTTTTTTTTTTTTGTAAAAAAAATTCTATTAGGATTTTAACGAGTCTTAACCTCTTCACTACTGAAGTATAATGAAATATAGCAAAATATATACTTTGCATTTCCAAATTTCGACATCATCGCAATGGGTCATAATAAAATAAACAAAACGGGTGCGACGTATGGTGTGGCTGAAGTCAAATTCTTGGCTATAGATGGCGCCACAGAAAAACTAGAACAATCGTACCCCCTCTGCTAAACAGGCATACGTCAGCAACAACAAAATAAACAAAATTTGTATGGAATACCTGCAAATGACGTAGTGGTAGAGATTAGAAGCATAAATAAAGGGATCTTTTAAGGCGCGTTCGATTTATTAGTTACCATGGATTGGCCCGAACATGGATGAGCGCAAGGTAATAATATTATACTGTATAATTTAAAGTTATAATTAATAAGGTTGATATTTAATTATACATTTTTAAATAAAAATAATTTGTTTTGTTTTAAATTGTTTTTCTATTTAAAAGAAAGTTGCCGATAGTTAGTAGCTATGATTAAAGGTGATACTTTTTATGGCCTTTTTATTTATATATTATCCAAAATAATCTGAAATGACTATTTGAGAACAACTAAGTATGTCATTTTATTAAAATCGTCTGCTGTACATACAACAGAATTTTGTGGTCAAGTGATTCATTAAGGGATATTTGATTTAATAACAATTATTGTATTAATCACTGTAAATTCATTGAGTCAAGACGAAACTATCCCTTTTTCCCTACTCATCCGAATAGCCAATAGACCATGGCCGCCATGAGTGAGATGCTTTTTAGAACCCGAAGTTCATGCACTACTTCACTGATTGAAATCTACGAAAATTGATTATCTTCTGATAACATTTGAGGTACAAGGTGGCTTATAGCTCTGTTTACCCCATATGTTTTTAGCTAAAAAAATATGTAAGGTTCATTACCTCCTTTTTAGATGTTGTTTTAGTTCTTAAGGTTTGATGACATAACCACCGTTGTGGAACGTTCTTTAGTACCATTTTCACAAATAAACTTTCCAAATCATTAAGTCAGTGTGTTAACTGTTAATTTCATGAACTGGCAACAGAAAAATATTTTGCTAACTTTCCCGCTTTTGGCAGATGTAAAGCTCCTTGTCGTAGCGAAATTTACGCATTAATACTTGGTTTTTAATCCAAACAAGGATATATTATACAAAGCCTGAATTAAGCAAAACAACGTAAAATAAGCACATTTTCTCGTATATTTGTACATTATTCACGTGGTTTTATTATATTCTTTTGAATCTTAGTTTAAAAATATGATTTTTTTTAAGAGATCCTGACCACTACAACTAAAAATTGTATAAAAATTCTAATATTGAAATCGTAACTATTTCAAAGTGCCGGCGTAAATAATAGAAAAAAAACTGTTTTTAAAAAAATTTGATTTTACTACCACTAAGATAAATCTTAATTTAAAAAAAAAGAAGCTTGAAAATTTTCAAAGGGTAGAGAAGTTATTATTATTAGTAGGGCAGAACGTTAGCCAGTGCGATCTTAGTACATATTTTAAATGAAGTGAAATAAGCGTTTAAAAGCAATTAGTTTTATATTTCTATGGCTTGAAGCATTTGTTGAATTAGTGTTGCCCGTCTGGTTGCACTGCACAGGAAAGCGTTGAACCAGTTTCAATTCAGAAATAGCCACAAGAATTGTGATCATCGTACGCACCCGTTTTAGTAGCTTCAATTATTGTCAAAAATGAGTTCGGTAGTTTTTATCCCATCACAGGGATGCCAACTTGCTCTGAAATAGTATTTTCTAGTGGTAACGAAATTTAAGTTACTTAAAGTTCAGTATTTTTCATTTTAAGTAATTTTGTCACCACTACATATCAAAAATTATGAGTATCATATGAAATGCAACGTTGCAGCTTCATTCTACTGGATACTCAATTAAAAAGTGGGCGTAACGATCCTTCTCTAACGAATTTTACAATATAATTTGCTACCACTTTATTAAAAATATTCCAGACAGCGGAGCAGTTGGCATCCCTGCATTACCATTGCTGCTGGATATTGGGGTTATCTCGGCGTTTGGCGCGAAGCGCCACTAACCGATTCATCGATTCTGTTTTGTTGTATTTTGGGAGGTCCTAAATATCTTTGAAGTTGTAGTATGTTGTAACAACAAGTCAAGTCCTTAAGGAGTAAATCTTTAGTTTTGAAGGGAAAATCATCTTTGGATTGGGGAGATCCCCTTGAGTAGAGTTGTATGATAAAGTTAATAGTATTTTGATAGTATGCAGTCTGAGCATAAAAAGGCGGTAATTGGGCTGAAATTCGAATTATCACTGATTATATCAATATCGAACAATTTATTGAAATCCGATGTGCATTACCATTGAAAGGTTTAATATGCATGTAAAGAACATATTTTTAAAAAAATATTGATAAATTTTATTTTACATGTTTTGACTAAATACCGCTGGAATACCACCGGGATTTGAGTTTAATGCGAAGTATATTTCAGGGATACAAATTGCTCCGCTTTCTACAAAAGTTTTAATAAATTGGCGAGCGAAGTAAACAGTAAAACTTACAGAATAAGGATAAATAATTACACTTACTCTTCAAAAGAGTCGCCATTATATACTTGCAATAAAGGTACAGTGTGCAAAAAAAAACGGACCATTCTAAATAACTTTTGATATAATGATCGGATCTTCCCTTACTGGGACTCATTCTTCATGGTTCGAGGGGGTGAACTCAAATATGCTAATTAATGAGTGCAGACGATATTTTAAGTTACGAAATCGGGGACAAGAACGTACTTTCTCTGGATAAACATACCTTTTATTTCATCGGATTGGAATTTCTGGCTAACAATATATGAGGGGTAGCTGCAATCTGGGATATAGGGTCTCTATAGTTTGGTCATGGCCCTTCTAGTTGGCCATGTTTTGGTCATGAGAGCTCTCCAAAGTTTGTACCTTTCAATGTTCATTTTTGTTTATGCGTATTTCGCGAAATCTCGAGAACTTCTTGAGAGAATTGAAAAATGTTTTGAGTACAATTATATAATTCACTTATCCAAAATAATTTTATACGGAAAATGAAGTTTTGTGCGTATTTATTATTTTTTATTATTTTAAATGTAAGCGAAAAATTTTGAATTGCTAGATGCATAACTTTTAACGTCATTTTAAAGTATTTTAATTTACATGACAAAATGCGAAATTCGAGCAAAATAGGGGTTGAACAGTTTTTGAGAAATCGACTTTTAAATATAGGACTTCTTTAAATTCGATTTCTCAGAAACAATTCAACCGATTTTCCTCAAATTCTAGATTTTGCCATGTAAGTTTACATACTTTTAAATGACGTAAAAAATCGCGTGTCTTACGACTCAAAATTTTTTCGACTGCTATTTAATAAGATAATAAAAAATATTTACAAACAAATTTTTTTTCATGGAATTATCTTTAGACTCAAGAATTATATAATTTTGTGTAAAAATGTTTAATTTTGCTTAAAATTTTCGAGATATGGCGAAATACTCAAAAAGTAAAATTAACATTAAGAAATCCAAATTTTGGATCGCTCCCTGAACCAGATTGGGACCATATTTTCAAGATAGCGATTACCCCCTATATTTCAGGGGTTAGAAATCCGAATTCATGAGAAAAAAAAGTATGTTTATTCAGAGAAAGTACGTTTTTGTTTCTGATTTCATAACTTAAAGTATTGTCTGCACCAATTAATTAGTATATATGACGTTACCCCCTCAAAACATTAAGAATGAGTCCTAAAACGCAAAGATCCGAGCATTAGATCAAAAGTTATCAGAGTAGTACGTTTTTTTTTTCTTTTTTTTTGCGCACTGTATATTTTATATCATACTTTGAATCATTGATATGCAGTGGAAGAAAAAATACTTAAAACGAAAAATACTGAACTAAAAATAACTTAAATTTTGTTATCGCTAGAAAACATATTATTACAAAGTTTAGCAAGTTTGCATCTCTACTGTTGTTAAGACCTTTTGAGGAAAAAATCCCTCTGCTTGAGTTTTATTATGCGTGTTTAAATTATCTATATGCAGTAATTAGCATAATACTTTTAATTCTAATTTTGTTTGAGCTATGTCCATTTTTTAAACGCGAATTTCAGTCTTTGTTTATTTTAGTTCGTATTTTACAGTTGACGTCCATTTTAATACATATTTTGAGCTACGTTCATTACTTCAAACACTTATTACAAGATATTATCCATTTTCTTAAACACGCATTCTGAGCTAATTCCTTTTTTTCAAACGTGTACTTTAATCTATATCCATTGTTCTGAAGCTTGTGATTCAATATACATTCATTTTGTAGCGCATATTTGCTGAGTTCATTTTTTTCTAACACTTATTACATGATCTAACATAATCTAATAACCATTTTCTTAACTGCGCATTTTGAGTTATGTCCAATATTTCAACCGCGTATTTTAATCTACGTGCATTTTCTCATACCTGCAATTCAAAAAACATCCATTTTTACTGCAAATTCTTAGTTATGTGCATTTTCTTAAACAGAAATTACAAAATTAATTTATTTTCTTAAATACGCATTCTGAGCTATGCCTATATTTGCAAACACGCACATTAATCTAAGTTTATTTTCTCAAATTTGTATTTCAATTTATGTCAATTTTTTAAACACATTACGAGCTATTTCTATTTCTACTAACACGTATGACAAAACTTATCCATCTTTTAAAACGCGCATCTTGAGGTATGTAAATGTTTACAGACGAGTATTTTAATCCATGTCTATTTTCTGATACGCGTCATTAAATCTGTATCAATTTTTAACCATAATTTAGAGCTATTTCCATTTTTTTCCATATATATATGGTAAGATACATTCATATACTTAACCTCGCCTTCTGAGAAAAGTATGTCTCTTTTTTTCAAACACGCATTTAAAGATATATATCTATTTTCGTAAATGCGCAATTAAAGCTTTATTCAAAATAATTAAAAAGAACCTATGTCCAGATAGAAGAGAACCATCAATTTTACGTCAAAAATACGTATATTTCACACTTAAATTTTATTAAGCATTTGTAAAATTTACGTAAAACTGAAATGTCAAATTACAGCAAAAAATGGCTTCCTCAAAATTTACGTTAAATTTTACGTAAACAAATTATTTTCTTTTTTAAATCAATATTTTAACAATCACTCTTCACTAGGTAAGAATGAATTTACTTTGTCAATAATACGTAAAATTCTCAGAATCTGTAAAATTCTTCTTAGTAAATCTAAATAGTAAATATTCTTTTGTCAATCTTTCGTAAATTATACGAAAGCAATCTTATTGAAGAGTAGTTGGTAAAATCCATTCCATTAATATAGCGTAAAATATACCAAAGCTTTTTACCACAAAGAAAATATCATTCCGTCAAAATTACGTAAATTTTACGTATAATTTTTCATTAACTTTACCAATTTCCCAAAATTTTATTATTAATTTACGTATCAAGGCTACATGGGGTGCTACTCCGTCTTTATTTTCCAAAGAATGTTATTTCCTCTCATTTGAAATAATCGTTTCCTACTGTACTTTAACTTAATACTATTTCATTTTTTTAAAATACTTTATTTCTTAAAAGACATATTTCGCAAGATATATCCATTTTCTTATTCTCGCATTCTGAGAGAACTTTGTCCATTTTTCTCAACCACGCATTTCAAGATGCATCCATTTTCGTAAACGCGCAATTTAAGCTTTATCCAAAATAATAAAAAAAGAACCAATGAGCTACTCCGTCTAAAATTTTCGAAACGACCTTATTTCTCCTGATCCGAAATAATCGATATCCTACAACGGATGTTAAATACAGGTACAAACACAGTTTCTAAAGAATCTTCGCACACATTTTTATGCTTGATGCAATGAACCTTATAACAACACTATCATGCGTTGTTTACAATACTCAATTGTGATCTCTTGCAAAGAGATGAAGAAGAAGAAGAAAAAAAACGTAAACAGAAGCATCGTCACGTGTGGCTACACGATGAGGATTGTTTACATTTTTCGAGCCCTGGACTGTTGCCAACCGCGCTGAAAGAAATGACAAATACATCCTGACTATTTTCTGCTCTAGAAGGGGATGTCTCTGGAGTTTGTTCACTTATTTCAAGAACATCTTTATGACGATTTCCGACGAAATAGAAATCAGGGGTAAGAGAGGAAAACACTACAGAATTTCTTCATTTCGAAAAATTTTGATGATATGCTTTCCTTTTATTAAACCGATTTTTGAGGAAATTGTAATGATTCATTCATTTTCATGCTTTTGATGATTCAAAAGACAATATCAGAAGGAATGATATTATTATTTAATCTTTTTTGGGGGGAAATTGCGATGATTCATTCACTTTCATGTTCTTGATAGTTCAGAACAGTATCTCGGGAAAAAAATCCATATTTTATTATAAAACGTGTGGTTAAGCTTTCCGGCCCTGCGGGTGGTTTTTCTAGATAAAAAACTTTCCGTTGGCGTTTTATGAGATAAAAACATAGTGTAGGCGACTTTCTTTAGAAGAGTTATTTTATTATTAAAGCAGCAGAAACACATGTATGACAATTTTTAGTATCATTTCATAACCGATAGTGAAAATTTACGCGAAATAAACTGAATAAATATTATACTGAACTAAACCCTCCTTCGAGTTCTCTGAGAATTATTTTTCGAACTGGTGGGGAAGTAAAGCAATAATTTTTAAAACAAGTAGGATATCTATAAATCTTATATCAAAACTTAAATACATGACTACCAGTGGCGTAGCTAGTGGAGGGCAAAACGAAATATCTGTCGCAGGGTGCCAACCTTGGAGGGGCTCAAAATTAAAAATAAAAAGTAAAGTAAAATATAACGCTTATAAATGTCCCCAGTTTTCTTTGCCAATTGAATGCCCCGTAAGTTCTTCAAATTTTTATTCTATTTACCTAAAAACTAAAAAAGATGATTATTAATATTCTAATTTGTTTGAAATGAAAAATGTTAGTTTTAAACTTGAATTATTGAAAAATTATTATAAACAACCAATAGTGAAAATTTACTCACAATAAACTGAATAAATATATACTGAACTCTACCTTCTAACATTCGAGTTTATTGAGAATTATTTTTCGAGCTGGTGGGGAACTAAAGCAAGAATTTTTAAAACGAGTATTATTATTATCAACAAATTAGTGATATGTTGTTGAAAAACGTCTCTAGAAAAAATACTTATCATTCAATAAAAAAGAAGAAACGCAATTTAATATGAACTCCATTGGTAACACTCACTGTTAAATTTTAAGCTCGAATCAAATGGAAATTTATGAAGTTACTTAAACACTATGCAAAGTTGCAACATCCTATTCAAACTAAAATTTCTGACTAAACATAAAATTCTAAATGATGGTGTCGCAGTTTTTCATTGTTGTCGGTGCATTTTTATTGGCCGGAAGAATCACGTGACAGGATATAGTTTTCCCTCATTCATTTCCTTATTGTTTTGGTTGTCATCAGCATAAAATTAATAAATGTTATAAAGGTATTGTTTTTCTATAAATATTTTTGAATCCCTAATTTAAAGGTATTTTCCGGTACTGCTATTATTCCACTTTTGATTTAAAAGTTCAAAACAATGAGAATTGCTGTTTTTGTTGTTATTATTATAACATAATTCTGAGCTATATTTTAAGATAATGTTATTTAAAAAGGTATCTTACCGTTTTACAATTATTCATTTTTGTGCAAATAACATTAATATATTGTTATAAATTACTGTTATAGAGATTTGTTAAACTATTTAGAAATTAACTCGTTGAATGCCATGGGGTCACCGGTGACCTGCACAGAGTTTGTTCGTAGCGCCACCGAGGTCATCGGTAACCGGCGGATCCAGGATTATTAGAAACACATAATTCGCGCAAATTTTGAATTTTTTTTAATATTATGATTATTAAAATGGTTTGAAGAAATGAATGCTATATAGAACACACAAAAATAGTTTTATTTATACCATACCTGCCAACTTTCACTCTTTCCGAGAATGGATTTTCAGAGTGGTTGTAAAACAATAAACGAAAAACAATCTGACTCAAAAATATATTTATATTTTGATCCCGTTGTAATTCGTCTGGGCAAGGTTTATTATGCTTTCATATCTTTATTGTAATTATTTATATGTAGTGGTGGTCAAACTCATTTATAATTATCATTATAATTCAAAAAGTTAATTGGATTAACCTGAGTATTGCTACCACTTTAAATATGAAAATAAAATCTTCGGGAAAATCCGGAAGAGTTGGAAGGTATGTTATACGCACAGAGATGACTTGCTCCGGACAGCGAATAAATATTTTCAAGTGGTAGTTTATTAATTGTGATTCTTGGTTTAACAAATTCAATTTAGTAGATTATTATCCATCACTATTTCTAAACAATTCGTAGGCTTTTATAATTCACCACTTTCAACTAGAAATGTCATGCTAAACCGTTTAAAAAACAGCCGAGTGGTTGCGGGTTCGAATCCCGCTCAGGGCATGGATGTTTCTTTCTCTCTGTGTTCTCTGTTCTTTCTCCTTTGTATGAATGTGACCCGCCCTATAAACGGATTTGTGGTTGTGTGACGAGGGCGACGTTGCTCCACCGCCGTGGCTTCGCCACGGGTGCCCACAGGGTAACGAGAAGATTGTTGTTGTAGTTCATTTACGTCGCACTAGAGCTGCACAATTGGCTATAGGCGACGGTCTGGGAAACATCCCTGAGGATGAGCCGAAGACATGCCATCACAATGTTGATCCTCTGCAGAGGGGATGGCACCCCCGCTTCGCTAGCCCGACGACCTGCACGCGAAGTCGAGCACTTTACGGTAGAACAGTTTAACGAGGACCCATACCGCAGACCCTCGGTCCCTACGCAGACTGATCCAAGTGGTCACCCACCCGCACACTGACCGCAACCAGTGATGCTTGACTTCGGTGATCTGCTGGGAACCGTGTCTTAACGATCAGTCCACTGCTGGACGTTAACGAGAAGAGAGCAGCAGTTCTGGCACTCCTGGCCAATGGGACACTGCATCCCAAGTGCTCGCCATTAAAAAAAAAAACTAACAAAATCTGTCTACTATTTGCAAATTTAGTTTGTTGCTTTTTACCGTTTGGACAGACGGGCAAGCCATGCATGTAAAATTAGCGTGTCATTCAACGTGTTAACGATCAGCTTTATGCAGAAGGTGATGTTAGCAAAAAATGTAATTAATATATCCGCCCCGTTTGATAAGCGAAAATATTAAACTACAGTTGTGAATTCATCCAAATTTGTTAGAACATTATAATGTCATAACAATATAAATTTTATTTTTCAAAATTAATTACATAGCAAAATTACTTATCTTCACCGATAGATCTAAATATTTATAATACTGATAAATAATAATATTTGGGCGTGAGAAGTGAAGGCTTAACCAAACAGAATTCTTTTTAGTACATAATATGTTACGTGAAAAATTTAAACTTCTGTAATAATAATTAGAAAAAAATTTCTACTAAAAAACGCCTCCAATAACTGAAAGCCAACGCACGGCCGGCTATTTATTGGTAATCCGACTACTTTGAAGTTACACCAGTTTAAGAAAGAGCCACTTAATAGAAAATCTATTAAAAATTAGAAAGTGGTAGCAAATATATGTCTAAAATTTTTTTTAATTTATGAATATAATTGGTTTGTTTTATTTACTTATCAACCACTACAGATTCAATTCTCAAATATATAGGATAAATTTCTCTCGATTACTTTTAAAATAGAATTCGGCTTCATGCGCACAACCGGTTCGCTTTTTAAATAGTCTGCTTCGACTACATATAAAATCCCATGTAGAGGCTATCCCGGCTCTTATTACCACTATAATTTGAAAAAATTCAAATAAAAATAAAGCATTCCTTTAAAATGATTTCAAAATTGCTCTGGTATTAAAGCTTAAAAAAAGTTATTAACTTCTAACGGTCATTTTTGACTATCCGAATTTTACATGAGTAATAATGACATTTCTAAAAACGTCAAGTGTGATCTTTCAAATCTTCAAAGACATTTTTTGCTGAAAGAAAGATTGTTTATATAGAGTGAGTATAGAAGTGTTTCCATATTTTCGTCCAAACCCTGTCAATTTTTTCAGTCATTTTTATACGAAAAACACTACCTTAATTCATAAGGATGCTCAAGTCAAAATTTCTGATGGTTTTTCCATTGATGCGGACCAACATAATATTGATGGTAACCATCAATTACTTCATCATGAACCATTATATTTTCGGATAGCATAAGTAAGCATCACCTCAATGTAGGAATTCTGACTGATTGATGAAGGTCCAAACATAAGAATAGCAACTTGTTTTGCCGGTTTGTTCATGGTGAACCTTCACGAATTTCCATCATAGTGTCTTAGAAATCAAATGTTCGAACGATCATGTATAACCGCCATCCCAATGTAGCAATTCGGACTGATTTATGATGGTCCAACAATAAAGTAAAGAAAAAAAATAGTGCGTGGAGTCCCTCCGCGCGGATGAAGTTAAACTTCGCAATCTGCGACGTTAATTGTAGAAGAATCAGCAGTCGTACAAGGATCACTAGTTCTATTCAACGACTCTTTTTCCTGCTCCGCTCGCTTCCGTGCTCTGTAATCACGGTAATATTGTGCATTTTTCCCTCGTGGACCTCTTGAACCAGTGGAAGTGCTTGTGGTTGCCTCATCGTCTCGCCCTGGAAAATGTATTTGTATTAA
>NC_092209.1:5477782-5479608 GCF_043381705.1 Parasteatoda tepidariorum
TATATATATTTGCTGTTCTTGGATCTTTAGGATGTCAAAACGCAAGAATTTTTTTTAATTATTTTGAGAAAAAAATAATAACCTGAAATTAGTGAGGTGGCAGCATCTAGTACCAATGTAAGTTATTCTGTTGTACAGAAATGTGATACTTCCGTTGAAGAAAACGTTTCCAGCATAACGAAATCTGATGAATGTGAAAGTGGCCCTCAAAGTGTTACTTCCCACCCATATGACATTGGACTTTTTTTAGAAGATATTAAATTATGTTCTTAAACTTAAGAAATCAAATCAAAATTTAACTAAACAATGTTGTCTAAATAAAAAGTCAAAATTGTCTAGCTGTCTAAATTAGGGAAATAATAGTGCTTTATTACAGACTCGAATTTCTTTTAGCAGTTTCAGAAAATTATGAACACCCCCCTTGAAAAAATTCTGCGTACGCTACTGATTCGGACTGATTTATGATGGTCCAACAATAAAGTAAAAAAAAAAGGTTTCTATGGTATAAACCAACAAGAATTCGTATTAGGGAAATGCATATAGTTGGAACCATCACGGATTGCTGGTCCATGGGAGTCAAACTTCTCTTGACGGTTAACTCTCATAGTATTAAAGTAGCAGTTTCCATCGTGGAATGATGGAAGTTTGTTGGCATATCAAAAACCATGAATTGAAAATGTTGTATGATGATGATCATCAAATGATGTTGAACCATCATGAATCTCACTGAAACCGACATAAACCATTGAAATTGTTTGATGGGATCATCAAGAATTTTGAAGCTCAAACCATTGCATTTTCCTTTCCAGGAGCGTCGGGATTTCAACAACATCAATGTAATTGTCATAAATTTTACAAAGATGCCACCTTGCTTCGCTTTGTTAAAAGAAGTATCTTCTAGTAGTTATTTTTCGTTTTGCATTTTTAAATAATTTTTCTTCTACTCTACCAGAAATTCGAAGAATCATGTGAAATGCTACTTTATAGTAGTTGTCTGGCGGTGACACCTTTAAAGACTAGGCGTTAATTATCCTTATTTTACTAGTTTTACCCAGTACCGTCTTTACACATGGGCACACCCCCAGGCACTCAAGGTGACCTTGAGAATCTTATTTTTTATAAATTGTGTTTAAAGAATAAACAACATTGCCTTACATATTTTTTAAAATAAATAAATTCTGTTATAAAAAGTGTGCATTTTTGTTCTACAAATAGTGATTGATTGTCATGCAAACACCAGTAATTTGAATAGTTAATCAACAAGAAAACTTAAAAATACAATCGAAATCTATATTTCAGCGTTCCATTGAAACTTTTAGGTACTTGGGCATTGAAAGATATTTTAATAACTGTTTTGTTTGACGAAATAATTCATACCTTTTGAATTTACTTTAATTTGTTATACCTTTATGTCTATTTAATTTCATTTAAATATTTTAATTAACTTCCATAATTTTGAAAATTATTTTATTATTTGAGGCAGGGCTCGAAAAACCACCCGCCGCCCGTCCTCGGCGGTTAAAAATTCCCTGCGGACAACAAATTTCTCGAAACCGACGTCCGCGCGGACGGCCATTTTCCCGTTAATATTCGTGATACATTTTCAATTTTTGTTATCTTACAAGAGTCTAGCGCCTCACTTCTAAAATGACCCTCTAATCTAGAAATACAGCAACATACTTTGGAATTGATGTTTTCTCTGTCTGGGAGTACTGCAGTGGTTGAAAGAGGCTTTTCAGCAATGAGCTTACAAAAAAACACATTACGTACTGGTCTTAAACAAGAAGCGTTAAACGCAATTATGAACATCCACCTAAATGGAAAAC
>NC_092209.1:5479695-5494176 GCF_043381705.1 Parasteatoda tepidariorum
TGCTATTTCTGCTGAAAGTGGTACTTATTTAGAAGCTACGGGTTAGTTTCAAAGGAGGACGGGTACATTGTCGGACAAGCCGTTCTCGGGGACGGGTAAAATTTCTGACTTTCTTCGAGCCCTGATTTGAGGATTACAACTGACTAGCATCTCAATATTTTTTTAAAAATTATACATAGTTCAAAAATGTTTTACTTGAGATTTTGGGGTAGTCAAAAATAGTTTAAATGTGTTGAAATTATTGCATCATATCTTAAAAATGATTTATGTGTATGTGAAGTTATTTTAGTCGTTTTTAACATTATGGTATGTTCGAGGTGTCTAGAACATTTCTTTGCCCAGGGGCCCTGCGTGCTATTAAGACGGATCTGGTTACAGGCCAATAGCTCATGCTATTAAGTTTTAATAAATTGGGTGCTAATTAAATGGTAAATTTAATTAGCACCCAATATATTGAAACTTTTGCAAAAAACACGGAGCTGTTGGCATCGGTGAAAGATAAAAAGAAGAAAAATCTTAAAGGAAATGTTATTTATTCAAACTAAGCATTTTATAGTTTGAATCATCAAATTCCAACCGGCAGAAACTCCATGAGTTCGTCGAGTGAAAACCTAAATTGCTGATCGAGCTGATTTAATTAAAGTGGAATTTCAAACCTTTTAATCAGATTTATTCTGAGAAATGCAAATTCTTTACTTACAAGTTTATACAAAAAAAAGAAAGAAAAAAAAAAGGAAATGAAAACTCCAAAGATATATTCGATGAAAGCTTTCTAAAGTATTTACTTAAAAGCAATCTAGAAGAAAAAGCTTCTCTCGAATTTATAAGGGCAAATTTTTTAAACTTTTGATTTAAGAGAAACATTTATTTTAAAATACGTATTAGAAATTGAATTCCAGCCTCTTAGAGCACGTTTCGATTTATTTTATTTTCATACTATTTTTGAGATTTATTTAAATGTTGTACTCAAATCGCTGATTCTTTTATCCATCATTTTATACTCTACCTACAGTCGTAACAACAATGCGTGATTTTTTTCCATAAGCCAATTTGAACATTTTCAGCACATAATTGTAAGCTCATTTGAAAAATTTACTACGAAGCGATGATGACCGCTTTTTCATCTTTTTTTGTGAGGCGATAAAAGTAGACCGTTAAAACTTATACTTATCTCACAAAAGAACTTCTTACTTAACTTCAAAATTGTACAATTTTAGGCATTAGGTTAACCCTTTCACGCCGACTGTCACAAATACGTGCCATAAAAGCGTATCAATCAGGGTAAAAAGATAAAACTGGTAACTAAAGTAGTTCTTTAGCAGTTTATTTGTGGGCAGGGTTATAATTGTTTGATTTATTTAACCCGTTTTGCCCCGAATTCATAAGTTGAAATGATACAAAAAGTGGTTTTATGGAAAAAGTGGTATAATATATTATCGAAATTAATTGGTTTTTCTACTGTTAAGGCATTCAAAAAGTCTTAGATAGATCAAAAAGTACTTGTTCATTTGAATTCTAGATCTAATCAGAAATAACTAAATCATTGTGGTATCTGAGAATCCTTTTATTCACCCAGATAAATGAAAATACTGAAAAAAGTTTCCCACCACAATGAATGTCTTTGAAAAAAGGAACTGTTCTAAATATATGACGCTGGGCGTTAACCGGTCAATTCACCATTACTTTAGTTCAAAATAAAATTATTTAGTTATACTTTGAACTAACATTGATTATACTGGGTGATTCTAAAAAGATGGGCAAAATTTTAGATAGTGATAGTACACACCCAAGCAAATAATTTTTATCAAAGAACGCATGGTCGAAAACAAAACGCAAAGGTGCTGGCGCATTTGGAAAGTTGTTTGATGCAAACGTGAAAGCTCCATTCCTGTTGCGAGTTACTGCGCTGCGATACTTGTCGCCAAGCTTTCGGACACTGCAGGGAAAGTTCGTGATATGCCTGGTGTGTTTCAGAATGTTCGCCTATCTTTTTGCTATTGTACTGCGTGCATAGCAGCTGCCGGCCACTGTTTTGAACACTTATTGTAATCACATGCCATTAAATGTGCTTTTATAACTTAACTTCATCGTTCTTTGTGTGGTTTTGCCTCATATAAGAACATAAACTTTGACTCCCTTTAGCGGTTTTGCGTTTTGTTTTCGACCATGCATTATTTGATAAAAATTGTTTGCTGAAAATATATTTGATAAAAATTGGGTGTGTTCTATCACTTCCTAAAATTTTGCCCATCTTTTTAGAATCACCCTGTATATATGATTAAACTAGCAATAATTAAAGTGAAAGCAAAGTAAGTCTGTCAAATTAGCAACGCCTACATTTAAGCTACCGTTTTTTATTTATTTACATCCTGATTCTGATTTTGTACGAATACTTTTGTGAATCACCCGTCCCCAAGGTGTTAACCTTAACACTTTACGTAGATTTATATTTTTTCACTATTACTGCCTTAAACAGGCTATGTTGATTTTCGTTTTTCTATTATCACTTCGTAGGATGGGCAATGTTGATGTTTTCTCATTGTGTCTTCGTAAAAAGGGCCATATGCCGATTTATGATTTTCCATTGTCACTTCACACGTAAGACGGGCGATGCGGATTTACGTTTTTCCACTCTCACGTCCTAGAACGGGCTATGTTGACTTACGTTTTTCGATTGCAACTTCGTAAAACACGTTATGCTGATTTACGTTTTTCCATTGTCGCTTCGTTGGGCGGGCTATGTTAATTTATGATTTTTGAGTGTCACTTCGTAAGACACGCTATGTTGATTTATGTTTTTCCATTGTCACTTCACACGTAAGACGGGCGATGCGGATTTACGTTTTTCCACTCTCACGTCCTAGAACGGGCTATGCTGATTATCGTTTTTTGATTGCAACTTCGTAGGACGTGATACGTTGATTTACGTTTTTCCATTGTCACTTCGTAGGGCGGGCTATGTTAATTTATGATTTTTGAGTGTCACTTCGTAAGACACGTTATGTTGATTTACGTTTTTCCATTGTCGCTTCGTAGGACGGGCTATGTTAATTTATGATTTTTGAGTGTCACTTCGTAAGACACTCTATGTTGATTTATGTTTTTCCATTGTCACTTCGCACGTAAGACGAGAGCTACGGATTTACGTTTTTCCGTTATCACCTCCTAGAACGGGCTATGCTGATTACCGTTTTTCGATTGCAACTTCGTAGGACGAGATACGTTCATTTACGTTTTTCCATTGTCAATTCGTAGGACGGGCTATGTTAATTTATGATTTTTGAGTGTCACTTCGTAAGACACGTTACGTTGATTTACGTTTTTCCATTGTCGCTTCGTAGGACGGGCTATGTTAATTTATGATTTTTGAGTGTCACTTCGTAAGACACGCTATGTTGATATATGTTTTTCCCTGTCATTTCGCACGTAAGACGAGCGATATGAATTTACGTTTTTCCACATCCACCTCCTAGAACGGGCTATGCTGATTATCGTTTTTCGATTGCAACTTCGTATGACGGAATTTGTTGATTTACGCTTTTCCTTTCTCACTTTACGCGGAAGACGTGTGATGTGGATTTACGTTTTTCCATTCTCACCTCCTAAAACGGGCTATGTTGATTTACGTTTTTCGATTGCAACTTCGAGGGACGGGATACGTTGATTTACGTTTTCCCATTGTCACTTTTTAGGACGGGCTATGTTAATTTACGATTTTTGACTGTCACTTCATAGGACGGCCTATGTTGATTTACGTTTTTACATTGTCACTTCGTTGATCAGGCTATGTTGATTTGCTTCGATTGTCACTTCGTAGGACGGGCCATGATGATTTACCTTTTTTTATGTCACTTCACAAGACGGGCTATTTTAATTTATGTTTTTCTGATGTCACTTCGTAGGACCGATCATGATGATTTACGATTTTCTATCGTCACTTCGTAGAACGAACGTTCTTTTTCCCAATGTCAATTCGTAGAACGGACAATGTTGATTTACTGTTTTCTATTAACTCTTCTTAGTACAGGTTAGTAGATTTAGGTTTTCCCATTGTAAATTCTTTTAGGCTATGTTAATTAATTTTTTTCCATTGTGTTCCATTTTGTCATTTTGAAGAACAAGCCAAGTTTATTTACAGTTTTCTGTTGTCACTTCTTTGTACAGGCTATCTTTCACAGGTTTTGTACAGGATTTGAAATTAGTTAGATATGTGACAGGTATTTGTACAGGTTTGAGGTAAGCTTTGAACAGGCATTCAGCTTTTTTTACGACAACTTTCTTTTCCAGTGCCTCATCTAAGAAAAAGTCAGATATATTTATGCTTTTTTTTCAGAATTTTTAGTGTTAGGAGATAGTTTTTCATTTTATGCGATTGTATTTTTACCATTACCTCTAAAACTACCAGAGTTTCTGCAATCTGTACATTTTTTCTAAACAAAAAAAGCTGCGTCCACTTTAAAAGTTTTGACAGATTTTTGGAAGACCCTCTCAACGACAATTGGACGACCAAATATAATGCTTTTGATCACCATTGCACATAAATAATTATATATAAGTTTCTTATAATTATATGTAAATTAATCATGTATTTTCCGTAACCCTTTTCGGTGCAGTGCAGCCAGTCTGGTAGCATTAATTCAATGAATGTTACAAACCACTAGAAATGTAAAACTAATTATTTTTAAAGATTTAGCAACCACTACTCTTTAAACAACAAAGAGTTAAGGTATCTCGTTTCAATTAGAAAGTACTGTCTTAAGAATGCACTTACAGCCTGCCTAAAACTTTCAATCGAAATTGTCTGTTTCGAAAACGGTCAAGAAAAGTTAGAAATTTATGAAGATTTTAGAGTAGTACTTAAGTATTGCTTATATCCCCCGCCCCTGCATATATAGTATTTCAAATATCTAATAATATATTAAGCAACATTCTGATAAAAATTAAAAAGTAGGAGGGAAAAAAATCAATTATAAATATTGTTTTAATTCCATCCCTTTAACCAAAAATATTTGTAAATTAAATAAATATGCATCTAGATATTAAAATTAACCAAATTAAGTAAGATTAGAACTCATAAAAATTTCCGACATATTTATGAAGCATTTGTCACATCTTCTTTAATTTTCCCAGAATGTAGCCACCATTAATAATTAAACATTTATTTATTTTTTTATTATTATTTTTAAAAAAAAAACTGCATGATATGAACTGCTTTTTTTTTAGTTCCAGAAAGGTTGAAGAACCATTTAGCAAGTTACCAAATATTTCTTAAGGTTTGCTTAAAGTGAAAAACCACATTATTCTTCTAACCGAAAAAATTCAAACTACATCCTAAATTGAATAATCAGAAAAGTAATTTATTTTCGGAATCTTTGTTTTCTCCAAGGTTAACGGAGCGCCCAAAATGCGTCATACTTGAAGAAAGGAGAAGAGAAAAAAAATTAGAAATATACGTTGAAAAACATCCCGTTGTGTAAGTTTCTTTAAAACAAACCAATCCCCTTCGTCTCAGAAAGAAAACCTTGTTGCCATTAGCAGTTCAGAAATTTTTATGGAACTTTTTACCGCACGAAATCCGCATAGGAAATATCTCATGTAACTACTTGCAGAGCTTTTAATCAGTGAGGCTATTATTAGCCAAGTTAGCTGTGCGGGAGGTAGGTCTGTGAAAGACCTTGGTTTATCTTTTATTTATTCTAATTTTTTTTTTACCTTTCTCTTAACTCGGTTCCCGTGAGAGGCGAAAGTCGTTTTCATTTTCCGACGAATTTAGCTTATCAGAAACCAATTTCTTTCAGTTATCGTTTGCTGATTTTTTTTTCTACTTTACTTTTCTTTTTCTTTATCGTTTTCCTTTCTAAATAACGTAAAGAAAGAAAATTTAAGAATATTGGCGTGCTTTTTAGAAGCGACTGTTAAACGCCAAAAATGTTTGGCGGGAGTTTTCTCAAGAATTCTTGATTTAGAGCCAATTAGTGGGCAAAAAGCACTACTAGACAGAGTTCGGTGGAGAAATATTTACTTACCTAATTCTTGTCGTACGCTTTTTAAATAAACGAGTTGCAAACAAACGTAGCAAGTGTTTGAAATTTAACATACAGGAAAAAATCAGAAATATATTGTTTTATACATACACGCATCGTAACAGTTTGATTATTTCTTGAAAGATTTACAAGCAATTAAGAAATAAATAACTAATTGTAATAAATAGCAATGCTTGGAAAACAGTACACTTAAAATCTGCTCAAAAATTGCTGGTTGCAAAATCCAGACAACTCACGTGATTTACAAGAAATGACTTAACCCATATTTCTTGAAGCGCTTAAAATTAGACGGAACTCGATTCATATATTTCAACAAGAAATACATGAAACTGAGTTTTCAATTTCTACACGTTGAATTCCACGCAAATATTACATGGCTTTCCCGTCTGGCCAAACGGTATCTAGCAACAACTAAATTTTCTAATATTGGACAGATTTTGCTAGTTTTTTAAAAGATTTAGCGAAACACATTGGGAAAAAATTGGTGAATTATATAAGCCTACGAATTGTTTAGAAATAGTGGTTAATAAAAATCTACTAAAGTGAATTCATTAAACTAAGAATCACAATTAATAAACTACCACTTGAAAGTATTTATTCGCTGCCCGAAGAAAGTTGGCATCTCTATGTATATAAATAAAACTATTTTTGTGTGTTCTAATATAGCATTCATTTCTTCAAACCCTTTTAATAACGATAATAACATAAAAAAAATTAAAATTTACTCGAATTACGTGTTTCTAATAAACTTGGCTTCGCCGGTCTCCGGTGACCCCCGTGGCGCTACGAACAAACTCAGTGCCGATCACCGGTGACTCCCATGGCATTCAGCGTGTTAAACTTACAATGCTTAACCTTTTGAATCCTTTAAAATGTCTTTATAATTTTAATATTTATAAGGTAAATAACCGAAACTAAAAACTTTCAGCTAGCAATTACTTACTTAAACTTATTTTTATTACTAATTCCTTATTTTGTTTTTGTAGGTAGTTTCTTCTCAGTATACTGATGACATAACTCTGTCACTACTTTTAATTCTAAGAGAGCAACAGCTTTGATTTATCATTACAACCATAATCTCAAATATACTTTTACAGCTTTTTTTTCCCCCTTTAGATTTGAAGAATTTTTTAAACGCGAGCATNAAACTGCTTCTTTTCCAAGATGAAGTAGATATTGTTGAAAAATTTAAAAAAAGAATATGAAGTAGATATTGTTTAAAAATTTAAAAAAAGAATAAGTAAACTCCTCCCCAAAACTAGCTATAACTGAAATGGTTTTACTACCAGCCTTTCCTCTTTTCCGTCTCGCTTTCACCCCTGATTACAACCATAATCTCAAATATACTTTTACAGTTTTTTCCCCCTTTAGATTTGAAGAATTTTTCAAACGCGAGCATAAGGCTGCGAACGGAAATTTCGAGTTATGTAAAACAATAAATAAAAAAAAATTGACTATGAATCACGAAAAAAAAGCATCGTAAAAAAAGCAATAGAGAAAAGTACTGCCTGAACAATTACATGAATTAATGATTGATTTGATTCGGACCGTTGACCACGAACTTAGAATATAGAATCTAATAAAATTCTTTTTCAAAAGAATAATGTTATATTTTTAATATATAACTTTTAACTAGTAGTTTGTAGAAACTAACTTTAAACATTATATATTTATTAAAATAATATATAATTCAATTATATATTATAATGGGTATTATTATTATTTTATATAATGAATTAATGAACAGTAGTCAGGGGGTTAATCTTGCGATAAATTAAAAATTTTATTAAAAATTGAAAAGTGTTTCATTTCAAAACAATTTCTAAAACAAATATTAGTTAAAAAAGTATGAGCCGTATATTATTATATCACATTAAGTGTCATTATTGGAATGAATACAAAAATTTCGAGAGTCTTAAGAGTTTTAAACTTTTATCTTAAATAGTTTGAAATAAAAAATTTCTTTTTCTTAAAATTTAAATTAATTCTTGCACAGTGATTACATTTTAAAAAGTATCCAATTTTATTAGAATAAATATTTTGTTACGCTTAATTTGGTCTAAAACGAATCAGACTTTAAATTAATTCAATTTCCTAATTCTTTTTTTTTTTTAGATATAAAATTATACTGTCCAATGAAATTGAAAAATATTTTGACATTTTAAGTAGATAAAGGAAATATTCCCTCCAAGTGCTGCCATTCCTGAAATACAAAAAGTAATATTAAAAGTGAAATTAAACAAGCATGCCAATTGCATTCAGAAAAAATATTTCTAAAAAAAAGGGAGTAAAAAAAGAAAAAAATAAGGAAGCACAGGAAGTTCCTTCATGTTTTCCAAATATGAGACACCGCTACGTGCGAACGATATGAAAGACATCCCCTCCCTCTCTTTTTTAAACCCCAAGCAAAGGCCCCTCACCTCAATTGAATATTACATTACCCGCTTCCGGTCGGTCTTTTAGAACTTTCACCCCGCTAAGAATTTCTCCTGGGAACGGGGACATGGTTTACCTGTTGAAGGAATGAAAAAATATTAATAATAATTACTCAAATTAAAACTTTTTAATATCCACAAAAATATAATTTTTAATTGAAGGACATAGAACAAATTAATACCAATAATACTAAGCTATATTTTCAAATTGTTCAAAAAAGCATTGCAGTTTTTCTTTTTAAATAAATAAATAAAAAATAAAATAAAATAGTCATAATGTGTTCTATAAGATGCTCCTTTATATTGTGCAGTTATATTGCAAGCGGAAATTCCACGAACTTTTCAAGAGATAATGTTATCTTGTACCCTCCAACTACTATGGAATTTTTCGTAGCTATGAATAATATTCTTCCGAGTGGTAGCAAGTTTAATGTTTTTACATTTTTATCAACAAAAATTTACAAGTACTCTGTACACCACTTACAAATGAATTTAAAACGGTTTATAAAAAGTAGGCTACATAATCACTACATTGTGGGGCCTCCCTGACCGAGCGGCATCGCCCGCCAATCGGTCTGTTAAGCGTGGATGGTGGCGGGTTCGAATCCCACTGTAACCCTGGATGTATTCTTTGTGATGTCATTCTACTTGACAAAGATTTATAAGCCTTAATTGAGCACACAAGCCTGCAAATGTATGTTGTACCAATAAATAAAAATTACAGCATGGTTTCCTCGACCAAGATAAAAATAAATGAGAGGTAGCTAAGATTTTGTAAGACTACTGAAAAATGCTTACATTTATCTTTCATTTGTGAATGGGGTACCTGCAAGTGACGCAGTGTGGGTATTTCGATTCTGATTAGTTGTTGAAACAAGGCATTTGTTTACGGTAGCAACTGTTCCTTCCATTCTATTTCGAGTAAGCCAAGCCCGTTAAGTAGCAATTCTCCGAAGTATCACTGCTTTTTACTCAGTGTTTCAAAGAATTCTTTGAAAAAAATTTCAATTTTTTCACTCTATATTTACACAAAGACAGGTATAAAAGCATGTAGAACATAAACAAACTTATTATGCATCGATGTTGCCAGGTACACAGAACAAAATATATCACGGTTACAATAAAATACATAAACAAATAAGAAATCTAAGTTAATTAAAAGAAGTAGACGAGAAATAATTATATTTCACCAAATTCGATGCGCGATACGGCTGTGTGTTTGATTAACTTTACGTTGTTTAACATTCTAAGTTAGGTATACGTAACTTAGAGAAACTTAGCTAAACTTTAATACGCCATTTTTCTGATAAATATTAGCTGACGTCGTAAATCACGTGTGTGGGTAAGGTTGTTCTCTTCTTGAAGTACAAGTACCCAATTACGATATTATTTTTTGCTTTCATATATGGGTCATTCTCACAAAAACAGTCATTTTCATGTCCCCAGTATATTTTATGTTTGTTTTACAGCTTACGAAGAAAAAAAAATCAGGGAAAGTGTCCTTCAGAATGCAAGCTAACAAAAGAATAAAAATAAAATTATCAATTTTTATTTTTTATTTACTTTAGGTAAATAAAATATGCCAATATGTCATTCCCTCACTTGTCCCCACTGCTGATTTAAAAAAAGAAAAAAATTGTTTCTGAAGTACAAAATTTTTTTTTTACAAATTCGTGTTTTTTATTTCAGAATACTAAAATATAGAATTCAGAAAATCAATTTTAAATTGAATTTCTGATAAAAATATTAACACAGCACTATTTTAAACTTTGCCCCCAGTGCTTCGCGTCATTCCCTCACAACAATGTTCTTATCACCTGCAATCTTCTTAGAATAAAAATATTTTAATAAAAACTTCAGAAGTTAACAACTGGCATCATAGAACAAAATTGCAGTATGTTTCCATCTTCAACTTAAAGAAGCTTTGCTGTGGAATAAATTTGAATGAATCAAACCAGGTAAAATTTTTTACATTTGTCATTCCCTCATGTCATTTTTTAGAGTAAAATAAAATACAACTTCATCGAGAAAGTGGATAATTATATGTTGCTTTCTTGTATGAATATAATTGTATGTGATTGACTTCAGAAATTAATTAGGCCTAACTGTTATTTTTAAATTTTATTGAATTCGTCATTCCCTCACTAGTGTATAAAGTGAGGGAATGACGCTGAAGTGAGGGAATGATTCAAGATGAGTATATTATTAAATTTTTTTTTGTTCAATCGTGCCAGCCAATTTTATTTCCCAAACCTGTAAAAACTATTAAATATATAAGACTAAATTATAATAAATATTAGATATACTTAGTATGTTATCATTTTCAAACTTTAGGTAGATGTAACTTAGATAAAAACATGTATTAAAATAAAATATCATTCCCTCACTATTAGTGTCATTCCCTCACTTTTTAAATAGTGAAAATAATTAATTTACTTATTAATTAATTTGAAAAATAAATTAAAAAATTAATAAATTAATTTATTAAATTAATTAATTTATTTATTAAATTAATTAATTAATTATTAATTATTATAAATTAATTAATTATAAATTAATTATTTAAAAAATTAATTAATTTAAATATTAAGTATAATTTATAGGATATATACTTTCTTTATAATGCCATTACATATTTCTATTAATATAAAAAGTTTCAGAGCTTTTTATTCACTTTACTTTTTTGGGATTTTATGAACTGAAAAATGACAGTTTTCGTGAGAATGACCCATATATATATATTTCCTTTCACCGTCTTGAGAAAGTGGAGAGAAATATCTTATCGGAAATCTTACAGGTTTCGATTTTACGTCAATTTTTAGAATTCTTGTAGATCAGTTGCAACACAAATATTCAATACACAAATATTTTTTGTTGACAGTAATTAGTTAAATTGATTTGTTTTCGCGATCTTTTTTTTACCATTTTTTAATTTCATCTAGAAAGTGGTCATCATCAAATAGTCATACTTTTTAATCTTGATGAATGTTTTGAAAAAATTCTAATCTTGAAAAAAAAATCTGATTTAGTACCACATAAAAAAATATTTGGAAAAAAAAAATCTGCCCAAGTAACACTTAAAAATATTTTTGCTCTAGTACCACTTAAAAATAACATTTAAAAAAAAATCGGCTCTAGTACCAATTAAAAAAATATTTTTAAAAAATGATGCCACATATGTCTTATGTTGGAGGCTTCGTATCGCGGAAATTTATCATTTTTGGTCTTTGTGCCATTGAGAACTTTTAATCAGAATGTTTTAAATTGCAATATATTAATCTTCAGCGAATTTGACTGAGAATTAAATTTCATAAGATTTGTCTTTTCTTTTGCAAACCTAAGAATAATACATTCAAACATATACTTAGCTACCACGAGATGAAATTCCCTTAAAAGCATTAAAGTTGGCAACCTGTATAATTTTTCAAAGATTATGTAGAAATAGTTTTTCTAGGGATAGAAAAACTTATGTTCCTTTTTACATGATAAATTTGATACACGATGTGTAAAACAGATTAACTGAAAAAATTTTTAAATAATAGATTAGTTTTTTTCTAAAAATATTGTCTGGAAAAAGAAAGAAAGATATATTCATGGAAATGCTCTATAAATAAAACAGCCATTGTTCGTTATCTCACATATTATCATAACTACTGATAAAAATTAAATTGCGGAAGCAAAACCGTTTTAAATATATATTATTCACAACAATATATGAACAATAGGCAAATGATTCCTAATAAAATCAATTTCGAAACATAGAAGTGGAAGAATTTTTTATTATTTTCTTTTATCATATCTCCCTCCTCCTTATTTTCTCATTAAATTTTTTTCCAACTAACATTTCTTCATTTAAATTTCGTTTTTAATTTCATTTTAATCCTAACCTTTATTTCTCCTTTCTTCGTTCAGTCATAATTTTCTTCTTGCTTTTCCTTTCTTTTTTCATTGATTCACCTATTAAATCCTTTATTTACTTTATCTCCATTCTTCAATGTATCACCTATATCATTCATTTCTTCTTAATTTCATTATATTTGCTTTTTTTCTATTATTCCTTAATTTAATTATTCATTTTATCTCTTACTAGCCAGCTAATCATTTATCAATTAATCAATCCTACAAATCGTTTATTTAACTATCCTTATTTACTCTTCCTTCATTTATTTGTCCTTAATTCTCCTTTTTTTGTATCATTTACATCTTCTCAATTTTAATTTCTTTCTTTCCTCTGTTTTTCTTTCTTCACTCATTCAAGTTGTCCTTTTCTTTTTTTTCCTCACTTTTTATTTCGTTTATTTCCTCGTAATTCTTCAATTTATTATTTGTATCATTTATTTCTTCTTAATTAACAATCTTCTTAATTAATAATCTTCTTAGAGAATCTTTTTAACATCATTCCTTCATCCATTTATAATATTTTTCTTTCATTCCCTTAAATCTTATTTCATTTACTAATCTACTACTTCATTTACTCTTCCTTACTTTGTTTTATTTATTTCTCTTTATTCTGTTTTTACTTTTACAGCATTTACTTTCTCATTTTATACCTTTCTTCTATCTACATCTCCTATATTCTTTCATTATTTCATTCATCTATTTCTTTCAAATTTTTCATTTAGTTCCTTGCATCATAAATTTATTCTTAATTTATCCGCTTTCATCTTTCTTCTATTAATTATTCATTCAATTATTTCTTTTTATCTCCTTCCTTCACTCATCCTCTTTTTTATTCATTCTTTCATTCACTTTTACATTATTCTCTTCATTTATAAAACATTCTTAATTCTACTAATTCTTTCACGCACCATAATTAATTCTTCATTTCTTTATTTGTATCTTCCTTCTTTTATTTTTTATTCCTTTATTCCATTTTTTTCATTCCCGCGTGTTTTCTTGCATTTTCTCGTTCACTTTTTTATTTATTTTTCCATTCTTTTTTTCTCATTTATTTATAAACTCTTAAATTTCTTTTTTGTGTTGTTCATTTCTCTTTAATTACTCTATTTATATATTCATTCTTTCCGTCATTATTTAAATTTTCTTTTCTTTCACTCTTGTTTTTTTTCATTTACTCGTTCACTATTCATTAATAATTCTTCCATTTTTTTGTTCGTTTATTTATTTGAAATTTTTTTTCTATATATCATAATTGTTCGATTGATATATTTCCTCTATCCAGCCGTAATTCATTTATTTCTTTAGCGCATCACTAATATACTATTTTTATTTTTATTTTTCTTCTATCATTCCTTCTTTTAATTATTTCCTTTGCTTCTTTGCATTGACTCATGCTTTCTAGTATTTCTTCGTACACTCTTACATTTAATCTCTTATTATTTTCTCATCATTCATTTATATTTCACAAAATTTCTACACAAAACGTCTGTTTTGTATAATTTATTTCTTTTTAATTTCATTATATTTTTATTTTATCATTTCTTTCATTTACTCATGCTTATTTTTGCTTAGTTTTAATATCTTATTCCTTTCATCTATTCATTTCATTAGATCTTTTCCCGTCATTTATTCATTCCTTCGTTAATTTACTCAACTCTCTTTATCTATTTTTTAAATTATTTTTAACAAGTTCCTTCTATCATGCATTCTTTGTTATCTTAGCTTTGACTATTTATTTTCCCTACAGTCAATTATTTTTTTTACGCATTCGTCCACATACTTCTTTCTTTCATTTAATTATTTCTAACTGACTGTCTGAACTCTTGAAATTATGATTAGATGCAGTTAATTTCTATTTAAAAAAAACTTTAAAAATATTATATTACTTCTTATTCCCCTCTAACTATTATTTATATTATAGGGGAGAGTGGGGTCAATCGTAACAGGGTACGATTGTAACAGAGCAAAAATTTCGAGTGTCGGGTTCTAGATTTGGTTCCTAGATGGCGCACAAGGTGTATTTAATAAGTCTACATGTACACCCCTGATGGCAACCATTTTTATGTACTTTTGAAAGAGTTAATAAATTAATACCTTTTTCA
>NC_092209.1:5494663-5506589 GCF_043381705.1 Parasteatoda tepidariorum
ATATAATAACATTTAAAATAAGGTATTTTTTTTTTCTAGTAGAGGATAGTCTACTTTACTCGTCTGTCAATTAATACTAATAATATATTGGATTTTTTGTTAGTTAAAAATAGTTAAGTAAAAAATGTTACAATTGACCCCACTCTCCCCTACTCTTTTGTGAGATTTATGCATTTGCTATTGTTCTGTATGATTTCGGACATACTTATGTTTCTTTTTCTACGGTTTTGTTCTAGCTGTCAATTTGTTGGGTAGTTGATAATAATAGCTTTTAATTTCTCAAGCATTTAAAAGCTACGTCACTCACACTTTCTTTTTTTTTTTATATATATTACTTTAATAAGAGAGATTTTATTCAGAGCTGTTTCTGGCTCATCCAGAAAGTAAATACTTGCATAATTTGTTTTTGTTTTTTTCCTTTTTTGAAAACAAAATTTCTTTCTTACATGAAAAAGCATTTTGGGGAATTTTTTTCTACATAGTAACCAACATTGTTCAAACAATCTTCAAAGCGCGAAATGAATGTATATTCTTTTCAAAGAGGGATGCCTCCGTAAAAGACAGTCACTGCTGCTAACGTGGCGGGATAAATATATATATATCACACGTATATAATAGGTATCGTCCCGCAGTGGGCTGATCGTAAAGACACGGTTCCCAGTAGAACACCGAAGTCAAGCATGACTGGCTGTGGTCAGTAAGCGGGTGGGTGCCCACTTTGATCAGTATGCGTAAGGACCGAGGGTGGGCGGTATCCGTCCTCGTTAAACTGTTCAACCGTAAAGTGCTCGACTTCTCGCTCAGGTCGTCGGGCTATCAAGGCAGGGGTGTCATCCCATCTGCAGAGGATCAAAATTGCGATGGCATGTCTTCGGATCATCCTCAGGTTTCCCAGACCGTCGCCAATAGCCCATCGTGCACTCTCGTGTGACGTAAATAAAGTGCCTACCATAATAGGTATCTACTTGCCAAGATTCAATAGTCAGCGGATCTCAAGATTTATTTTTACAAGATTGTTGGTCTGCACAACTAAAACGTTTTCCACATGGAGTCGGGCAGAATGTGGGAGTTTTCGTGGTTTTTTCTTTCCATGTCACATACTACGGTTTAGTTCCAACAGAAAGTCGTTTATCAAGGTGAAGTTAACAAAGGACATTTTTTCCCGATGCTTAATGCGCGAGTTCTATTATCTTTTGGATGGAATTCAAAATGTCATCGTTGCAAAGTTGAACGTTGATAATCATAAATTCAGAATGGGTTCGGCTGTTGAAAGCAGATAGTAAAATGAAACTAAAAAAGTTGGGAACTACTGGGGGTCACGGATTAAGTGCTGACCACAAAGAGTGGTCTATGAATGAAAAAGTCTTTAAAAAAAGGGGGAAAGGAGCAGCACTTATTTGCTCATGTTCATACCAAAGATACGGATATTCTTACCAAGGATGGATATTTCTTACTTTACCTTACCTATTTAAATTTAAAAAGGCACTGTAAATTGACTTTACATCGAATTATATATTTAAATTATTAATATATTATGATTCACAGAAATATATTATTTCTGCTAAATAAATAATGATTCGCAAAAAATACAACTTTTAATTTTGTTCTGAAAAAATAATATAACTGCATTTTTTAAGGATACAAAGCACAAATGTTTGGAATAAAAAGAAGGGTTTTTTTCAGCAATGTTTTTCAAACAATTGGATATTTTTATCTATTTCAAATCTAACAAGCCATTTTAATATTTAACTTAAACCAAAAAGTATAAAAACGAATATTTTATTTTAAAAACTATTCATATTAATATTTAAATTCCAATAAAAAATATTTAAACTTCATTTCCATAACTAGTTTGCCATTAAACTTCCTTCGTAATTATAACCGTCTCCAAAGTATTCAATCGATGCATGCAAATTGCAATCGATTCACTTTTGCATTGCCTAATGATAAAAAAAAAAAAAACCTATATATATTTTCAACTACTGTATTGATCGCCAAAGGCGACATCTTATCTCGGCGACTCGGAATACCCACATAAGCTGCCCTATCATTGACCTCGCCAATCCGTTAAGCACTCGGTAATTATTAAAAAATAAAAAGATCTGAAAACGCGCTTCAGGCGTTAACATTACTTGTAGCTGAGTGGCAACAAATAGAACAAAGGATTTGATAGAGAACCAGTTTCGCGGTCAAAAGTGCCCTAGACAGTGAAGGGTGAAGGGCCAGTTAATGAAAAAGTAGCGCCCACATGAACTTTGTGAAGCCCCATGAATGAGAATGACCCATCTGGCGGACCGGAAGCCAAACCCACAGATTACAAAAATAAAAAAGTCGTTCTCAGAAATGTTCTATTCCACAAAGAGAACGTTTCGAAACAAAGAAAGTGGTGGGTTGGCGCGCGAAAAACAACCATCCGTTAAAAGGAAAAGTATCTTCCCGCGCTTCATTAGTATCTCATAGGGGTGATGAAACAAGGTTCATCGTGCCTACAGATGATGTGAAACGTTCCAAAAAGGAGGGAAGGGGATCGAGAAAATTAACGTTTTTTTTTTTGGTTTTTTTTCGCGTAATGAGTAACCCGCTGACGTCTTAACCTTGACATTGCTTTTGTCCTGCCGATGTTACCTAACTCATTTGCTTACCTTTAGGTTAGAGATTTTTTGAAGGCTGTTACTCTAAAGGAAGCGATTATTAAATTAATAAGTGTCAAAGAATAATGTATTAGAAATTTTCCTCTCACTGTGGGAACACCTTCTTTGTTTCAAAAGAAAGAAATATTGGTAGCTTAATTATTTTTTTTCTGCATAAGTTTTAATAAATATACTTACTTAGAATTGTTGCAGGCCTGAAAGCGAGACAGAAAGGAAAAAAACATTAGGGGCCGTTCAAAAAGTACGTACACAAAAATGGAGAAATTTTAAACCCCTCCCCCCCTTCGTACATTACCGTACATAAGGTCTTACTCCCACCCCCTTAGAGTACGTACATTTTATTAGTCTACCCCCCTTTTTCATAAAAATTAAAATAATTCTGTTTTAAATAAAATTAAATATTCATTTAAGGAGAGTGTAGGAAAAAGTCAAATTTAAATTTGGTGTATGCTTATAGTGTACGTACTTTGTATAATACCACCCCCCCTCCCCATCGTACAAAACCGTACAAAATAGCGAAACCCCTCCCCCCCCTTCGGGATGTACGTACTTTTTGAACGGCCCCTTAGTAGTAGAGCTTAGTTCAGTAATAGATAATATTCGGGAAGAGTAAATATGTTCTTAACGATAAACAATTATTGCTATTAATTTTTTCCTCAGTTCGTTCCTTGTAGTGGAACTGGGCATCTGAGGCCTTACGGCCTTTTTCCCATTCATCCTGAAATTAGACTAAGAAACATACACGACAAAAATAAAGTTCGGGGCGCAAATTGGAGTTCGTGAGAGGAAAAAAATAGCACTTTGCCATTATTAGATAATAACAAAATTACAAGTAATAAAAAAGTACATGAAAAAAGGTAACATTAAAGTAAAATGTGAAAATAAACAGTAATGAATATTTACAGTTTGGGAATACATACAAAAGGGGGGCAAGTTAAAGGAATGTGAGGATGAGTGTATATGTGCAAGTGTGGCTCTGTTAAAGTGGAGTATTTCAACTCTATGGTGGAGACTCGGCCGTCCTGGTAATTACCACTCGTGCCAAGTTGCTCTATACACTACAGGGATTAGCTTTTCCCTGATCAGACCCCGAGGGGTTGCTCTTTCACAATTTTTTCCTCAGGGAAGAAGCTATTCAATAAATAAATTGCATCCGTTGAAAAAATTTGGTAGTTATAGATATTTTATTATTCCTGAAAAAACTAAAAATGCAATTTATTTGTTACCAGTTTTTACTCTTCTCAGTCTTGATTTTAATATACATAGACTTTCAGCCTTGAATTGTTGTTGAACAGATAAGATACTGAGGTATATAGTCTAGAACCATGGGTGAAAGCCCTTATATAGCAAGACGGAAAAGAGAAAAGCCTGGTACGTAAAACATTTCATTCCAGCATTTTTTTTCGAAAAAAATGAAATATGTGTAACTATCAAGATTTCTTTTATAATTCTGGCATATATATAAAACGGCTTCTTTTCCAAGATAAAGTAGATATTGTTGAAAAATTTAAAAAAAGAATAAGTAAACTCCTCCCCAAAACTAGCTATAACTGAAATGGTCTCGCTTTCACCCCTGTCTAGTACCCAACTCCCCCGAGGCTGTTGGCAGCATCTGGTGGGCCCGGCTACATCAGTCTAATATCTATTAATGATAATAAAATGGAGGAAAAAAAACTGGTACGTGAACTATTTTCAATATTTCGTGCATAGTATAGCATCCGATTAAAAAAAAAGTCTGCCAATGGACAGAGTGAAATATTTTCAGTTAAAAATTCGTTGCTGAAGATAGCCATTCAGCTTTGCCATGCCACCATTTTCTGCTTTCCTGAAAAATTGGCATTCAGTGAGAGGCAATATATTGAGAGAGTTTTTAAAAGATCATCTCTTAATGTCTGATTCCTAACGTAGTGTGGAGCATTTGTAAGTAATATTTTGATCCGTACAACGTCAAGTTTATTTAAGAAATAATCCTATGTTGTGAACCAAGAGGTTTGAAGAAGTACAAGTGGCTATCGCTCCTACGCTTCGCACAGCGAGCTAAAAAAAAAAATAAAGTAGCCACCTTGAATAACTTTTGATTTAATAATCGGATTTTCACGTTCTAGGACTCATTCTTAATTGTTCGAGGGGGTAGCCTCAAATATGTTAATGAATGAGTGCAGACACTATTTTAAGTTACGAAATCAGATACAAAAATGTATTTTCTCTGAATGAGCATACCTTTTTTTTGACGGATTCATATTTCTGACTCCTAAAGTATAGGGAGTAGTCGCAATCTGAAAAATATAGTCCTCTTAGTTTGGTCAGTAGAGCGATCCAAAGTTTAGACCCTTTCATGTTAATTTTACTTTCTGCATATTTCGTCACATCTCGAGAACTTTTTAAGCTAATTGAAAAATTTTGGCACACAATTATAAAATTCGTTTATCAAAAGATAATTCCACGCGAAAAATATTTTTTGGTAAATAATTATGACTCTTTATTATTCTATTAAATAATAATCAAAAAATTTGAATTACAAAGTATACAATTTTTTACATCATTTTAAGGAATTTTTACACGGCAAAATACAAAATTTGAGCGTAATCGGCTGAATGGTTCCTAATTAAATCGAATTTTAAAGAAAAAGTGTATTTAAAATTCGATTACTTTTTAGAACTATTCAACTCCGTTAATTATTACGCTATTATGATTTTTATGAGTAAAGGAACACGAGCAATTAATTTTTAAATTAAAGTATTAAATCATAATAGTTTTCTAGAAAAGTAGTTAAAACGTGTTTCTCCTTGGAAAACTGAGGGCCTTAAGGAGAAAACATTTTTACAGAAAAACATGTCTCCAAGAAGCTATTTATGTCTCTCGGTTTGCATTGGATGAGGCGTTACCATGGCAACAAGCAGACGGCACAATGCAACCATAGAAACTCTCCCATCCATATCTGATGCTTAGGCAATGTAAATAAAGTCAATTATGCTTTGACTCAGGACATTATTTTATTTGTGTTGTTACGGCGGGATTTTTTATTAGTTTACGTGAAGAAGAAAAAAAAATTTTTTCCCCTTCTGTTTTGTCGTTGTTATAAATCGATTGCTTGATTTAAGCAATGTGGTAAAAAGATCTTAAGGCTTCTAAAAAGGTCGAAACAATAAAGTTGAAATTAAAAACAGCTAATTCAGATCTCTAGATATGTATGTTATTCGCTTTAATTATTCACAACTTATCCAATATTCTTTTCTATTTAAATAGAATTAATTCTATAAAAGATTTTTACATAGAGAAATCTACATTTGTGTAAAAAAACTATCATTACATTAATTAAGCAATGCTGGAATTCGCTTGTAAAAAAAAAAAGGCCTTTTGTTACAGAAAAAATTTATTCCAACATAACTACAAATATTTCAAAAATTTTTTTAAATATGAATAAATAAGTTAAAGTACTTAATATAATATTTTTTTCTTTTTTTGCTTAACCCCTTGGGGACGGGTGATTCATGAAAGCATTCGTACAAAATCAGAATCAGGATGTAAATAAATAAAACACGGTAGCTCAAATGTAGGCGTTGCTAATTTGACAGACTTACTTTGCTTTGACTTTAATTATTGCTAGTTTAATCATATATGGGTCATTCTCACGAAAACTGTCATTTTTCAGTTCATAAAATCCCAAAAAAGTAAAGTGAATAAAAAGCTCTGAAACTTTTTATATTAATAGAAATATGTAATGGCATTATAAAGAAAGTATATATCCTATAAATTATACTTAATATTTAAATTAATTAATTTTTTAAATAATTAATTTATAATTAATTAATTTATAATAATTAATAATTAATTAATTAATTTAATAAATAAATTAATTAATTTAATAAATTAATTTATTAATTTTTTAATTTATTTTTCAAATTAATTAATAAGTAAATTAATTATTTTCACTATTTAAAAAGTGAGGGAATGACACTAATAGTGAGGGAATGATATTTTATTTTAATACATGTTTTTATCTAAGTTACATCTACCTAAAGTTTGAAAATGATAACATACTAAGTATATCTAATATTTATTATAATTTAGTCTTATATATTTAATAGTTTTTACAGGTTTGGGAAATAAAATTGGCTGGCACGATTGAACAAAAAAAAATTTGATAATATACTCATCTTGAATCATTCCCTCACTTCAGCGTCATTCCCTCACTTTATACACTAGTGAGGGAATGACGAATTCAATAAAATTTAAAAATAACAGTTAGGCCTAATTAATTTCTGAAGTCAATCACATACAATTATATTCATACAAGAAAGCAACATATAATTATCCACTTTCTCGATGAAGTTGTATTTTATTTTACTCTAAAAAATGACATGAGGGAATGACAAATGTAAAAAATTTTACCTGGTTTGATTCATTCAAATTTATTCCACAGCAAAGCTTCTTTAAGTTGAAGATGGAAACATACTGCAATTTTGTTCTATGATGCCAGTTGTTAACTTCTGAAGTTTTTATTAAAATATTTTTATTCTAAGAAGATTGCAGGTGATAAGAACATTGTTGTGAGGGAATGACGCGAAACACTGGGGACAAAGTTTAAAATAGTGCTGTGTTAATATTTTTATCAGAAATTAAATTTAAAATTGATTTTCTGAATTCTATATTTCAGTATTCTGAAATAAAAAACACGAATTTGTAAAAAAAAATTTTGTATTTCAGAAACAATTTTTTTCTTTTCTTAAATCAGCAGTGGGGGGGACAAGTGAGGGAATGACATATTGGTATATTTTAATTACCTAAAATAAATAAAAAATAAAAATTGATAACTTTATTTTTATTCTTTTGTAAGCTTGCATTCTGAAGGACACTTTCCCTGTATTGTTTTTCTTCGAAGCTGTAAAACAAACATAAAATATACTGGGGACATGAAAATGACTGTTTTTGTGAGAATGACCCATATATAATCAATGTTAGTTCAAAGTATAAGTAAATAATTTTATTTTGAACTAAGTAGCAGTGAATTAAATAAATCAAACAATTTTAACCAACCCACAAATAAACTGCTAAGGAATTACTTTGATTACCAGTTTTATCTTTTTACCCTGGTTGATAAAGTTTTATGCTGGCACGTATTTGTGACAATCAGCTCGAAAGGGTTAAATAATGGCGCGGTTTTTGTGTGTAAACTTTCTTTGGACATGCAGGACTGCCAACTTTCTACGCTTTTTGTACAAATTTTCTCTAGTGGTAGCTAAGTTAATGTTTTAATGTATTAAACTCGTTTTCCCATCACTACAGATTAATGATTCTACAGTTCATATGCAACGCTGCTTTGTTTCAGCTATTTAGTGGTAAGGCTTTTAAAATGTTGGCAAAATTATCAAAAAATCTTGATGATTTGGTTTTAGAATGCCAACCACTCTCTAAAATATTTTACAAAAAGCGTGGCAGGTCCGGACATGCATCAAAACATTAAATCGCTTTTTTCTAAATATCTTTTACTTAGTAATATAACTTATCTATTACTGCCATACGTTAAAAATACTATCAATTAATCGTTCTGTTTAAACTGTATAGTCTTATTTTTATTTATAATCATCTGAACACTATTTTTTTAAAAAAAAAAAAAAAAAAAAGAATTAAATTGACTTAGTTAAATAGGTTTTTCGAAGGACTTTCAGCAAGGAAATTACTTACAAATCACTTAAATATTCTTAATTCTTTAAACTTTTTAAAAAATCGTTAATTCGACAACATTTTTGCACCTAGATGAAAATTATCAAAATTAATGCTTTATTTCGAATTTTAATAGCAAATTATTTTGAGCCCAAACAATTCAACATTGGAATAAGTTTTTAAAATATTAAAAAATTAATCCACAAACACTTTTCTTTTTCTGAAAACTATGGCTTTTCTCCATATTGAAGATTCATGACATTTTTTGAATGAACACAGATGGCGCTGGTTAAATATAAGTGTGTATTATGTATATCAGGATAAAATATAGTAGTTAAAAAATGTTCGCAAAATATGTATGTTTTTCTAATGAAAATCTGATTTGAGAAAATTTTTTAAACATAAAATTCTTCACAAATATTTTTATAAATTTAAAATTTTTTATAAGCAGCTCCGTAAATGACGAACGCAATTTATGCAAGTATCTTCATATCATACAAAAAATTAAAGCATATACTTAATCATTTTTTTTCATATCATTCAAAAAATTTTATAAAATCAAATTCATACCGTTTAAGAAAAGGGGGCAATATAAAATAATAATAATACATAATATAAATATTTTAGGATCATCCACTAAATACTGATGAATTTGTTTTGTATTCCTATTCATTTTCTTTTGAATCTGAAACCGTTGATGCTAATTAACGTTCTTATCCTTGTCAAAAATTAAAAATTCGTGGCCATCTATACCTTTAAGAAAAAATAATATCGATAGTTTTCACAAAATAATAACAATCTTAAAAGGAAAAAAATAATAAAAGAAACTAATTATTGTTGTAAGCTATCCCTATTCATGGAAAATAAACACACATAAAAATAATTTGTTCTGTTAATCTCACAAATATCATTAAAACACTTAAAGTTAAAAAATAAAATTACAAATCTAAACAGAGTGTTTCTTTCTTTCGTTTTTTTTTTTTTTTTCCTTTCGTTTTTTGTGAACTGCAAATGTATATTTCTGTAATGCAGCGTGACGTGTGATAAAGAGGAAAGATGAATTGTGACACTTTGCGACAAATGGTTCCAAAAAAAAGTGATATTTTTCTTGAACATCCCCGTCATGAACAACATAATATTTTTTCACAGCTTAAAAATGCATACTCATAAAATAAATAATAAAATTATAAAGGAATGAGCTCAAATAGCGAAAATTATCATTAATTTAAGTATACGTTCATTACGTTTATTTTCGATTTCGCCAAAAGTCCTAACAAAGAATTTTTAAAAAAATACCCCGAACGAAAAAAAACTGTATTTTCTAAAGCGAATATAATTTAATAAAATACTTCTGCCATTAAGACCAGTTTTTTTTTAATTAAAAGATGAAAGCCCAAGAATTCGCATCAAAATTGTTGAATTAAGCATTCAGCATTCAAGATAACAACTTCGATGTAAAGAAACTTTTTATTTAATAGCATATACTTTTTTCTTCTTCTTCTTCTGTTTCTTTCTTTTTTCTTTTTTTTTGAATCTTGCTAAAACAGGTACAGTAATGCGTTTTTTTGTTCTGTTCTTTTTTTCTTGTCTTTCGAAAAAAAATAAAAGTTAATGTACCGTTCTCATACTTTTATTTGACAGATTGACCCAGACTGACCCTCAGACTTATGGAAAGGGGACTGGTTTTAGCGACAGTTGAAAACATTTGGCGTTGATATGACAAGATTTGTAAACAAATACATCAACACCGATATGTTGAAATATTTTTACATTTTCATTTTCATTCGCGATGTTAACTAAGAAGGCTCAGATTTTACTTTAAATGTTACGTAAATAATATTAACACATAGTATTCAACAAAAGAAAACTTGTGGAGGTCAAATTTTTTATTATAAATTTTTTACAGATTTTTTTTTATTCCTAATTTTTTCTTGTTTACCTTGAGACAAATTTATGCAGAATTGTGCAAAATTTATCCGCCTCTAACTTCGTTAGTTAAGATATTTTTTCATTAAAAAAAAAAGTCACTAAATATTAATATCAATTAATTTGACACAAAACAGTGTAAGTGACAAACGGGCTTGGAACAGACGCACAGACGACCATTTCGACCAGATTTTGCACAAAACGCTTAATTTTTTGTGTTTAAAACAATTGTACAACTTTTGATTTTTCTGTTTCATTCTAGGGCTTGAATATTCAGTTAAGAGTCATTTCATGTGCCAATATAAATTAAAAAATTAAAAGTAGATATAAACGCACTGTTAAGATTTCGTGATTAAACAACCTCAGAGGATAAAGACCTCGGTTTCACTGACAGCAGCGCTGACGTAAATGTGTGTAAAATGATAGAGGGATCATCGGTTAGAGTCCCCTTGCCATCAGTTTAACCGTGGGAGGTTTTTGTTATTTTCTTCTTCAAGTAAAAGAAATGTCTGCTAGTTTAATCAAAATGAAGGCAACTTTCTCCCAGTACTTTATCCAGGAGTTCCCTTGTCTTCTGGATTGGGTTCACATACCTGCCAACTTTTAATCCCTTCCATTATGATTTTTCCCAGTGGTAGTAACATGGAATTAAAATTTCGATTGTAAGCAGAAAAATACGTTGTATTTGAAGAAACATCAGCTGACAACCATGATATCAACGCACATTAATATATATGCTTAATTTTTTTAAGAATAGTGGTGATCAAAATCATTTAAAAATAAAGTTTATAAATGAAAATATAGTATATATTTACTACCACTTTAAATATAAAAATAAAATTTTACGCCAAATGCGTAAAAGTTGGCAGGTTCATAATTACAAGTCTACGGAATTGAACATTGCTAGTCGTAAATCCAAAATTGAGTCAGCTGTGCAACTAAAAAAATAACTGTATACCTGCCGACTTTCACTCTTTCTGAAAATGGAGTTTCCAAGTGGTAGTAAAACAATTACCGAAAAACAGTCTTACTTAAAAATATTTTTTTATTTTGACCACAATTAGATGTGTTATCGTAAATTCTATTATGCTTTCATACATTTGTTGTAATTATTTATAGGTAATGGTAATTAAACTCATTTATGATTATTATTATTATTAAAATTCAAAAAGTTTAATGGAATAACATGAGTTTTCCTACCACTTTAAATATAAAAATAAAATCGTCCGAGAAAACCGAAAGAGTTTGAAACTGTGTACCTGTAGGGGAGAGTGGGGTCAATTGTAACAAGGTACGATTATAACAGAGCAAATATTTCGAGTGTCGGGTTCTAGATTTGGTTCCTAGGTGGCGAACAAGGTGTATTTAATAAATCTACATGTACACCCCTGCTGGCAACCATTTTTATGTACTTTTGAAAGAGTTACATTACAAAAGATATTTTCACGCTACGTAAGTACTTTTTTTGGTATTAGAATATTATATTGTAACAAAGTAATTTTGTTTAAACAAATAAAAATTATTAACCGAATATGTAAGTGGACACCTTAATTAACATCTTGAAAAAAAAATTAGTTTTGTTAATTAACTAGCATTGTTTTTAACAAATGAAGCTGAAATGGCGTCTTGGGGACAATTGTAACAATAAGTAAAGGGACGATTGTAACAGCTGAAAATAAATAATC
>NC_092209.1:5507985-5534699 GCF_043381705.1 Parasteatoda tepidariorum
TTCCTTCAGTGATATCTGGCGGATCCCCTGCATTTCACGAAAAATGGGGTGTTTGCTACGTAATCATTCGCACGGACTTCATGTCGTACCCACGTTATGACTTGCGCATGCGCGCACACTCGAAACTGAAACCCGAGTGCTCCAATTCGAATAGTCAGATCCTTATTAAATGTTTTTCTTTTTAATTTATTTTAATTTTATTCTTGTTTATTTTATTTTACTTCTAACACTTTTTTTGATGTAGGGGGTAAGGGTACTTTTGTTCAGAGTCAAGTTGAATTCACTCGGTGATGTGGGAAAGTACTGATTGTTTCGATTTACGTCCGTTTCTTTTTGAGTTTTTTTTTTTAATGCTAAAACTGTCCATAAAAACTTTTTGTTTTTCAATAATATCATTGATTCAATAGGAATTTTTTGAGTGCTTGAAAATTTTTAAAAAGTGCTTATTTTTGATTCAAAGATTTGGCTACGCACCCTGTATATATATTATATATATATATGCATAGAACCCATAACATAAGGTAAAAACACAAAGAAAAAAAGTAAAGAAAAAAAATTCGAAAAAAGGATTTAAAAAAAGAAGAATTGTTCAAATTTTTAAAAAAAGAAAAAATATTTAAACATTTAACAGCTGAAAGATGTAATCTCGTCATCATCATTTGTAATGCTTAATTTTTTAAAATTTTTTTAACTAAGTTGATAGATTATAAATATGAAATTAAGCATACATACTCGTTAAGGGAATATATTTTTCTGGCATTGCACGTGATATAATCACATGACAATATCGATCTAAATAACTAAAAAAATGTTTTATTGATAAATATTCTATCGGGCAAATACGTGACTAAAATTTTTTAACTAACCAACTACCTCCTCTAATATTCAATTAAATTTTCAATATATAATTAGTATTATACAATAAAGGTCAATAGTTTCTGTAAAAATCATCTTGTTCAAGGTACTAAAACGATGGCTTGCATTTTTTATTTTATTTTCAGAATACATCTCCTAAATGATATCCTTTAAATCTTAGGTTAAATCTTTATTTTATGATATAAAATGAAATTCTAGAATTAACATGACTGATTGATATCTTAAAGAAAGTTTTAGACTGGTTTTTGTAAGTCATCCAACAGCACATGTTTGAAGTTCTTTCAACTGAGGCCTACGCACAAAGTTTAGTAACCAACTGTTGGGAGAAAAAGAAAAAAAGAATGAAAAGAGCATAAGTCACAACATGTTGACTTACAAATGTTTACTATTAACAAAAAGGAAAAAATAAGTTCGTCATTATTTTTGTAACCTTAAGATTTTGTAGATACAAATATGTAAGAAAAAAAAATTATTCCTTTTCATGTTTTTGAGATATTTTCTTTTTCATTCATATTAATTAATGATCTTATTGTGAAATAATGAGAAGGTTTGCATTTGTCTTTTTTAGTTCAATATATCAGGGACAACGGTTCCTATAAAGTGGTCTGCGCTGGGTTTCTGTTGAAGGGTCAGGGGTGTTCCAAGTATTTGGACTATTTTTCTTCAAAAGTAGCTATTTTTATTTCCTACAAATTATATTTTTATCAAGTACATTAGCCATAACATATTTTATATTTTGGTTATTTTTAAGAAATTATTCGAGTTGAAATGCCAGTAGAAAAAGAAATAACAAAATTTTAAAATATGTTTTTCTTTTCTTTTGATAACAGCATTTTGATAAACTATGAAAAAGAGGCATTTTTAACAATTACATCAGTACTTTCCATCAATCTTCTTAATAAAAAAAGCAAAATAGCTAAATTCAATAATAACATAAACTTATTCCTTTTTACTCTGAATTCCTATTTGTCCATCCTATATGCGGCCAGGTATTTTGTCTTTCCCATTGTTTTCAATTCATTTACAATCTATTCTGCTCTAAGTACTTTTAAGTCTTCCACTTTTTCAATTGCCCTAGGGGTTCCGATCAAAAACTTGTTTTACTTTAAATTTTTCAGGTTTACGTAGAACATGACCTATGCATTTCCAATTAAGATTTTCAATTTTCAGACCAATAGCCTTATTTTTGTTCTTTTCTAAGGCTTTCTGTAAAATAACGTAAATTTTATAATGAATAATAAAGTTTACATTATGATACATGAGGGAAACTCTTTTTTCTTCCAAGCTTATAAAAATCGCGAGGAAAAAAAAACTTCAAATTTTTCTCTTTTGCAAGGAGGAAGTTAATTTTACGAAAATATTCTAGACCAGGGATGGCAAACCAATGGTACGCGTGCCATTTATGGCACGCGACACAATATTTCGGGCACGCCACCGATCACAATTGTTATTGCACTATGAATTGTTATTACACAAATGTCACACACTATGAAGCATATGTAACAATTTAATTAAAATTCGCAAAAAAAAAATAATAAACAATTATTAATAAAAAAAATTTATAATTAATGCTAAAAGAACAATTAATAACCATAAAAAACAAACTAACAATAAATAACTAGCAAAAAAAATCAACATTCCTACTTAAACTAATATCTTACAACCTAATATAAGTTATTTGTCATTTATTCTGCAATAACAGAAGTCCCACTGATGCTACTTTAAGTTGAATTACGCGTATAACTGAGACATTGCAAAATGTATTTTCTTTTCAATCTAAATAAAGAGTTTTGAGTTGATAGTATTTAGTATTATTATTTTCCCAATAATCATGAAGTCAAAATTATTTGACGGCACGTCTGTGATTTCATTAAACAATTTTTTAGAAAAAATGGCACGTTGGTGTATAAAGGTTCGCCACCCCTGTTCTGGACCATCAAAGATAATGTGCCTCCTATTTGTTTGTGTGTGGAAATGTATTTTCTCTAACAATATTGTTGTTGTTGACTGGTGACTGTTAAGTCAGAAAGGTGCGATTGTTCTTGTTTTCCAGTGGCGTCATCTATGGCCAATAATTCGACATCAGCCACACCCATACGTCACACCCGTTTGTAGGGCTAACTCATTCATACATCGATTCATTCATCCACAGATCGTAATTTTGAACTGAATCAGAGAACGATCCATCTCAGATTCAGTACCCCCAGAGGTATTGATTTGTTATGGGAACATGGAGGACTTTGTGAATCGACAGACTTAACGAGCATCAGTCACTATTTACTGCACGGGGACTCTGAACCCACGAACTCTCGGACATGGGCACAGTTGCTTCAATGCTCAACAGAACTCTGTACAACTTCAAACAAACATTGTTTAGAGCAAGCTGCTCATTTTATTTTTTGATTCCTTTTTAGTTATTGAAGCAAAGTTCTTGAAATCTTCATAAAAGCAACCCCGCTTCCTGCTTACTTCAATGAATGCTCAACCAAAATAGTGCTAAAATTCCAGATGAAGGGAGCTGCTTTGCTGCCCAATAAAATCAAAACACTAGGACTGAGTATAAATTACTCCCTTCATTCACTCTGATCTGATGCGTTACGATTACTTAAATTCGAAACAATATATTTAAAAAAAGGTTCCATAAACTATATCAGTTTAATTTCTTTAAATGTTAACTTTTTAGACAATAAACTAAGAATGCAGCAGCATACATTTAGCAAATGTTTGCTTCATAATTTAGGGATCATTTATAATTTTTTATAGAAAGAAACATAAATTTAGAATTTTTTTAAAGAAAAATTTTATGATTTCTCTTGTGTTGACTGTGCTATTAAAAATTAAGGCGATAAGATTTAACCTACATTTAAAACCTTCATTCACCTTTTTAAAATGCTTTGATGTAAATAAATAATTTCCATATAAAAAGTAGTTTGCTTTCTCTCAAATCACGTAATTAAGATTCGTGTTCGCGTAAGAAATGTCCATGACCTATTAAAATACACGCTTGGTAGATTGTATAATTTAAAAAGGGTTTGTAATGCCTCGTAACGGTTATTTTCAAGGAAAGTGTTTTTGATTGGAAGTTGATAAAATTAACAGTTACCAGTAACTGTTCCAAAATAACTGTACACGGTGTGTTCCCATGTTCATTAATCCGTTTGTTATTCAAAACTGTTTTTAAACAGATGTAGAAAAAGCTCCAAACATTAAACAGTTTTAATATAGCTGCTTAATTAAATAATTTAAACTGTTTAGCTAAATATTGATTGCTGTTCTAAAGCATTTGTGTTAAAAATATGAAATTGATCAATTTTTATTTCAAATCGTGCATTAACAATTGTATCCATAATTTAAAGTTATTTTCCTGTACTGCTATTATTACGCTTTTAATTCAAGAGTTTAAAACTAAGAGAATTGTTGTTTTTTACTGTAATTATTATTATGAAATTATGAACTACATTTTAAGACAAAGTTGTTTAGAAAAGTGGTCTAATCTTATTAAACCATTTTACAATAATTATTTTGTGCAAATAACATTAATATACTGTTAAAAGTTAAAATGAAAGAGATCTATTAAATGATTTAGAACTTTACTATCAACTTCATGCGCAATGAGCTGCAAGCAAAAATAGTATTTTACATATCCGCCCGTTTGGTAAGATAAAATATTAAATTACGGTTGTAAACTCATCAAATTTGCTTGAGGAATATCATGTTATAACAATATAAATTTTATTTTAGAAAATGATTACCGTCGTTCACCTATAGAGTTAAATATTTATAACTGGACTGGGAAGCGCAGGCACAAGCGTAAGCAAACAGAATTCATTTCAGGGCATATATGTTAAGTGAATAATCTTAACTTTACTATACAACACTTATTGCGAATCATCGGGGTTGGTGAACGGCAGCGAACAGGGTCCCCTTGTATAATGATAAAATGAAGAGTTTGTGTGCCTGTAGGTCACTCTTCTATTGTAGAACCGTATTGCTAGCGTCCTCAAATTTGGACAGTGGGTGGCAGGGGTAAATTTACCGCCTCCCCGGTTTTAAAGAACGTTCAGAAATTTCAATTCAATTATACAGAAGAGATGTTAGAAAAATTGAATTTTTTTCATTGCCTCCTTAGAACTAGCCTTAGAAATAAACCTGCAGACGATTATATTTTTTTCAAATATTTTAAAGATTACATCTGTGATGTTTGCTCACTTTTAGCTCTGATTAGAAAATGAGTTTATCACATGTTTTTTAATATTAAATTTTTTCCCCAGATAAACTGAATAATTAACACGAAAATGTTGAGTTTAGCTGACTACGTCACATATTAATATGATACCACGTGTTTGTTTTGTTTATAGTTATGCTATAAAAAGGTGTTTCTATACAACTTTTTATTATTTTTACTTTTATTTCTATTGGCAAAAGAAAATGACAAACTCTTACAAAAACAGAGAACAAAAAGGTGAACAACAAGTAAGAGAAAAAAGTCACTTTCTCATTAACAGATGTCGGGCGCTCCTGTAACGCCTCACCTCAGAGTCCCCACACAGAGCCGAGAATCTCAATAGATGGTTCCTGTCCGTTTCTATAGAACAAAATAATTTGAAATCAACGGTTTTTGAATTAATAAAATACGTTGCGTACTAAAAAGCAAAATTGATGAATAGATAGTACCGTTTCGCTTAAGAGAAATGTAAAATTTCCTATATTATTATCGACACCAACGATGCTTCATTAATTTCAGTAATAGATATTGGTACTAAATGGTACTAATTCTTTTAAACAAAGCGTAAAAATTCGCTAAACTATTATTAACGCCAATGATACTTCATTAATTTTGGTAGTAGGACGGGGGGGGGCAATTTTTCCGCGTCTTAAAACTTATTATTTAATGTATTGTTACTTATAAATACAACAAAAAAAACAATTGATATCCACCAGCCATCACTGGGATTTGAACCGGTGTCATCTCATTGGGAGGCAAGCGCTCTATCCTCTGAGCCACCATGATTCCTACAACTGCAAACAATTGTAAAATTTCCCTTCATTCTCACAACTCTCTTTAAGTACGAGAAGCTTAATGGTAATGAGCGTATTCCATAAAATAATTCCTATAGCATGCTTAAAAATTTATATATTTATTATTAAATTATTCTAATTGCATATTTCCGATGTAGTACAATTAATAAATAGTTCGATTGCGCAATAAACACTGTTATCAAATAATTCGAAATTAATCTTTTTCGAATATTTTATTAAAGATTAATTCAGATACCATATTTCGACTTTTTAGGACTTATTTACTTACTTATTATACTAACTTACTTATTATATTAACTTACTTATTATACTAACTTACTTATTATATTAACTTACTTATTATATTAACTTACTTATACTTACTTAACTTACTTATTATTCTAACTTACTAACTTACTTATATCATTTTTGTGTAAAATTTCGCTTCATTCCGACAACTTACTCTAGGTACGCGAATTTTTAGTTAATGAGCGTTTTCGAATATTTTAAATAGGTTCTGTTAATGATTAATTCCAATAGCATATTTCGACATTTTTTAAGACTCATTTATTTACTTACTCATTATACTAATTTACTTATTCTTACTTAACTTACTTATTATACTAACACTTATACTTAACTAATTTACTAACTTAATATACTAAGACTTATACTTACTTAACTTACTTATTATACTAACACTTATACTTACTTAACTTACTTATTATACTAACACTTATACTTAACTAACTTAATATACTAAGACTTATACTTACTTAACTTACTTATTATTCTAACTTACTAACTTGCTTATATCAACAATGTATAAAATTAAGCATCATTTTGACTACTCTCTCTTGGTATAAGAATTTTTATGGCAATCAACCTATTTCATTATGATTCATACTGCATATACTTTGAAATTTATATAATTATTATTCAATAATTCCAATTCCATATTTCCCGTGTATCCATCGACTTGTGAGATTGTCCTTGAACAGAGACTGTTGAAATCGTTCTGAAAGTATAACAGTTCCAATACCATAACTGATAACGGTTAACTTACGTAAGAAACAATATCTCTTCTCTCCCAATCTCGGAAGCAATTAATTTGTTTTCTTCTAGAATGAGAGAATGAAGTTAAAGGTTTTATGGTGAAAGGGCGGTCGTTTCTTACAAAACTTCCTGAATTCATTGTTTGGAATTACTAAATCAAAAGAACTTTTATAATCCTCCGACACCCTTTTCAAGGTCAATGCTGGGGGCAAAAAGTATATAATTACTCTCCTTCTATATCGTAAAAGTAAATAAATGCCGCAACGCAGACATTAACTCGTGTAATGGGAGTCAGTTTTAGGTTGGTTCATTATAAGTCAATCGGTTGTTTACGATGTTTTTCAAAACATTGTGGATGTTACTAGTGCTAGTATTACTACTTTATTTTGGTATCAACATTTTTATAGTCACAAAATTATTACAGAAGAATATTGCATTGAAAAATTAATTGAAAATCAATAATTAAAACACTGAAAAACATAATTAATTTATATTTTTTTCTTAAAGTATCCAAAAATGTTGCAGATAACGTGGACGTTATCGCCCCTCACTGGGTGTTAAGGACTTCAAGTAGGTGTAGGGACTTTCTATAGGATGTCTATATACTTTAAAACTAATAATTTTTTATTTTATTTTGTATCCAACATATTCCAATGTAACCCTAAATAAATTTGCATGTTATTAAAGCAGTTATTAATTTAACAAAATATTGCAAAATAACCAGAGTTATAGTGGATTATAATACTAACCAATATATATATCATAATTATTAACTAAATTTAAAATGGAATATAATGCCAACCAATGCATTATTAATTATTAACCAATTTTATAGTTAAAATAGCACATTGTGTGCTGCTCTAAAAAAAAAAGCATTTGGCGAAGCATTTTTTTCTCGATTTTCGATCTTCGATATTTTTTTATTCGCCGTGAACATAGTGTTACAGCAGTTAAAGCAATTTGTTTAAATAAATTATTTCATAGCTACAGTTGCTTTTACTTTTTAGCTATAATTAAAAGTTCGCAGCGATTTTTTTTTTAAATTTTTTACGTAAGGGCAAATTTTATATGCATGAAAAGTTTGTTAAAAAAGAGATTTCAATATAAAATCTAAGGTCAGTTGGAATTTTCAATAAATTAACGATCTGATTAAAAATGTACCATATCGAAAATAACAAATAAAAAAAAAATTCTTTATAAATATTTAATAAGTGTTTAAATGGGCTTTAAAAATATTTTGTGTTGGAACCTATGTTGTTAGAGTATTCAATGGCCTATCTTCAGACATAAATACGGAGAAACCCATTAAGTTGGTCACCTCTTTTTGTTGATCACCTTAGTTGATCTTAATGATAATGATTAAATACCTAAGTAGCAAAAACAATTATATACCCATTTAGTAATTGACCTGTTGTCAATTAGACTTACAACACATTTTCACTGTATTCCGTAGGTTTGTTATAAAGATCTGTCAGTCAATTTAGCTTACATCTTTCCGAGGACGAGCTTTCCAAGTCTTAACTCTATAAGCTCCATTGTAACTGACTTATCTCTATGTTAAAAAGTCCCACAGTGGACTGATAGTAAGACATGGTTCCCAGCCACCGAAGTCAAACATCACTGGCTGCGGTCAGTGTGCGGGTGGGTGACCACTTGGATCAATCTGCGTAGGGACCGAGGGTGTGTGGTATGGGTCCTCGTTAAACTGTTTTACCGTTAAGTGTTCACCTTCGCATGCAGTTCGTCGAGCTACCGAAGCGGGAGTACCATCCCCTCTGCAGAGAATCAAAATTGTGATGGCATGTCTTCGGATCGTCCTCAGGAATGTTTCCCACACCGTCGCCAATAGCCCATTACCATAAATGAATTGTAACCATTCATGAAGCTTACAGTCATGTCTTTTTAAATTGAGATTTCTTGATTTGTTTAATCAAATTTAATACCAGTTGTATCTTGAAACTCCCACATTTACAATTGGATGCTTGCAAACGACGTCAAGCGCGGATCACGTAATCAGGTTCGACACACACGCGTGAACTACCTTGAAGACATCAAATTAAATCCGATATGAATTTTGATTCAGCATGATAATAAGCCCACCCTTCAAATTGAAATGTAAACCAGCCCCATGCGCAACCACGGGATTAGACACAACCAGGTATCGAATCCCGTATTCATTGCGTGTTCAAAATTTTAGTATAGCACATTTTATGTTACTTTTGTTGAATGACGTTTGCACAACTATTAAAATTTCATCAAATTAAAATTTAAAAAACTCCCAGCTTTTTTTCGTCTTTTCCTGATATTTATCTCAGTTTTTATTCATTTCACAAGAGAATTCCTTTTTAGGGTAAAACCTAAGAATTATTACTAAAGCTAGCGATGCTTAAATAATAATGCTAAAATTGTAACACTTGTGCTACCACTTTTCATAATTTTAGAAAAAGATAACAAAGATATAAAACTAAAACTTAGTCTTCAATACAAAGATGTAACTGCAAACTTTTGCGCATTTGGCGTAAAATTTTATTTCTATATTTATAATGGTCGTAAAGTCTATGCCATACCTGCTAACTCTTCCGGATTTTCCGGAAGATTTCATTTTCATATTTAAAGTGGTAGTAAATATATACTATTTTTTCTTTGATAAACTTAATTTTTAAATGATTTTGATCACCACTATTCTTACAAAAATTAAGCACATATATTAATATGCGTTACTATCATGGTTGTCAACTTGTTTTTTCAAATGCAACGTATTTGTTTGCTTAAAATTAAAGTTTTAATTCTGTTTTAATACCACTGGGGAAAATGATAATGGAACGAATTAAAAGCTGGCAGATAAGATAATAAATTAAGTTTATAAATTCTAGGAATATATAGAAAGCATAGTATGCTTTCTATATATTCCTAGAATTTATAAACTTAATATATTATCTTTTTGACCACCACTATTTTTAAAAATATTAAGAATATAAATAAAAATGTAATACTGCTATGTAAGCATTTTCAAAAATTTCGGATGCATAGGAAAATTGACCTCCAAGGCCGTTTGACGTATGATTTCTAGAGGTAATTCCATGACTTTCCACAGGGCGATAGGATCTCGGAACTAATCCCCCCCCCCTCTTTTTTTTTTTTTTTATCATCATTTAGATCTTTCTTCAAGTTCTCCCTAAGTCTACTCAGATTTATTTTTATCACTTCATGTAAAATTTTTCCACCTGAAGAAATCTTATCTCATCAGGCGCAACAACTTTTCTACTGGGGATAAACACAATTGTGTAGGTGCCCCAAAAAATTAATGTAGTTACAGTTCCATTTTCAAAATACAGCGTATCGTTTCTGCCTAAAATTGTAATTCAAATTCCGTTTTACTACCACTGGGGAAAGTCATCCTCGAAAGGATTGAAAGTTGGCAGGTATGCTAATCATTTATAAGTGATCTCACATCGAGCTTTTCTGTTGAATCAATTACTTCGCAGAAAGCTGAGATTCTTTGCAATTTTTTACGTGAAAGCAGCTGCAAGTTAGTTTATAGTTTAAAAAAAAAAAAAAAAAAAAAAAAAAAAAAAAAAAAAAAAAAAAAANAAAAAAAAAAAAAAAAAAAAAAAAAAAAAAAAAACGAGAAGCCCCGTAAGATATGAACCAATACTTGAGCTGAATCAGATATTTTTGTTAATAACTTTTAAATAATTCTTTGCATAACCCCTCTAAAAGATCCACCAAAAATAAAAAAATGCTGATAATAAATCATTTCACGTCACGTATCGGAGAATTGAAGCGTGTCGCAGTCACAGCTAGTTATTATTCTAAATTGCGGAGTAATAATAAAAAAATCAACTGTTAAAATCTTTTCAGTGTTCGATTTGCGGAAGGAAGCCAAGGTTTGGAATCTACTGCGATTTTGAAAAATCACATCTTCGGACAAAATCACGTGACTGCATCGACGTCACGCCGCATCTGAAAGTCTCTAAATAAACATTGAAATGTAAACAATAGATGGAAGCCGTTGGGGAGCGTTAGTGACCCTGATCGTTTTTTCTTCTGCTACTGGGTCAGACCGCGTGACGTCAATGCCTATCGCTACTGCCAGATGCCTGACACGAAGTGACCGTCTTTATTTTCATTTTTTATGAGCACGTTCTGTTTTTTTTTCTCTCTCTCTCTTTCATTCTGTTTCGCGACGCCGTAAAAAAAGGAACAGATTTAACTCATTTGAATAATCTTGTTTCGTAACAGGCGAATTCCTGACTAAATAAACGTAATAAATTTTATTCATGTTACTAAAATAATTGCCTGCTATTGAAATAGTTAAACTCGCAATAAAAGCTGACATTTCGAAATGACGCATTAGATGAAAATATATATTCTTTATTTTCGTGCTTTAAACATACACAAACTGCTCCACTCTCCCACAAAACATTTTCTAAACCTGTAGAATATTAAAAACTAGAATTCGCACAAATTTTATTAATTTTGCTTTAAAAAGCTCATCACTTTAAAATGATCAAAATTCATACCTCCTAATATTGAGTTTTGTGCGAAATGCAATTATTAGGGGTCATGTGCTAAAACGAAAATTTTAAAATAAAATACAATTTTTATACAATTTCAAGGATGCCACTGGTGACAGTTTATGTAAAAAGTGGTGGAAACTCAATTCTTTTTTATTTATTTATTGTATCTTTAATTATTCAAACGTATCTATCACTATGACTTCGCATTATTCATATCCAAGCATTTTTTGCATTCATTTTTAATAATGAATTTAAAAAAAATATGCTAGAAAAAGTTGTTCATTTTAATTTCTTTTAATAAAGTTTTGAAATTTAGTAGTCAGCAGCACTTTTGACATTTTCAGTCTCCCGTGACAACCCTGCAATTTTTATCAATACTTCGAAGCATAATTATTTCCTTACCTGACCTTAAATATATCTAATGTTTAATTCACTGCATGTAATCATAATAACATGCAATGAATTAAACAGATTAATTAAACATCGAATTAATTAACTAAATGAATTAATTAAACATTGCATGTAATAATAGTATAAAATTATATTTAATTCTTATTAATGGGGATGCCACGTGTGACTAAAAATGTAAAAAGTGAATAATAATAAAAAGCAAAAATCTATAAAAAATATATTAAATTTCTCAATTTTTGTTTGCTGGAAAAACAGAAGTTTGGAGGAATAAGAAAAATTACGAAAATTAGTATGGATGGTGTTCTCAATATAAATGTAAACAATAACAATCCCGAGCTCTGTAAAAATGGTAGAGACACTTTTTCATTACCCATTTATTTGAGTGTAGATTAATTTATTTAAACCAAATTGTCGAATTCAATATCTGCAAATTAATTTTCTTTCGTTCCATATCGGATCTATCCACAGTTATGGAAGCAGCGTATTATAATATAATTAGATTTCAAAATAACTGTAAACGTGGGCCATAAATTTGAAACTCGTTTTTTCATTTATTCTTTCATGCTCAATCCATACAAATAGAATTTTATACAATAAAGCATTAGATTCATTATTACTATCTTTATTCTGTATAGAAATTTATTACTTCTAATATCTCTAACTTAAACACTTAATATCATGTTTTAGTATATTGCTCTTTTTTTAACGTAGAGAATAACACAAAAGAATTACTAAATAGCTCACACACGTTTTCTTATTTCTAGACATTCATATTTTACAACCCCAAGAATGGCATCAGTTTCTTTTGTTTGAGAATAATTCTTCGGACTTGAAAAAATCCTATTGTGACGTCAGCACGAGAGGGGCTCGTCTAGATTTGGTGTAGTGTAGAGGAAGTAGAAAAAATAACACACTATCTATATGAATTATAGGATTTTTATGGATTTCATTTTTAACTTTGATTCAAAATAGCTTGACCTTTTAATGAGTCATTTATTTATAAGTAGAAATTAAAATATTATTGAAATTGTAAGAAAATAACACGAACGAATTTTTAAAAAAAAATTCATTTTGTTTTTTAAATAAAATTTTTTTAAATTTACTGGGGGGCTAAGCACCCTGCTCGCTGACGCTTACCAACCCCTATGATTACTTCGCAATAATTTCTGTTTCTTGACATAAAACAGTTGAAATGATTCAATTAAATATATATGTACTAAAAAGAACACTTGCCCCGCCACTTCCCCACGTCCAAATATTTTCCTTACGATACTATATTAATATTTATAAGTGAACATCTATCATTTTTTTAAGTAATCATTTTTTGAAATAAAATTTTAAATTAAAAGTATATATTGTTATAACAAATTGGGTAAGTTCACAAATGTAATTTAATATTTTTGCTTACCAAACGGACGGATGTATATTTTTAAATACAATTTTTGCATTCACCACTTTGTGCATGAAGCTGAAAGTGAAGTTCTAAATCATTTAACGAATCTGTCTAACCGTAATTATAATAATAGTGTATTAATGTAATTTGCACCAAAAAATAATAATTGCAAAACAGTTAATAAGATCGGACATCGATTTAATTAATTTTATCCTTAAATGTAACGTAGAATTACGTTATTCTAATAATAATACTAACAGTAACAATCATTTTAAACTCTTAATTTATAAAACAAATTTTTTTTTCCCGCAGTGGACTGATCGTTAAGACACGGTTCCCAGCAGATCACCGAAGACCAGCATTACTGGTTGCGGTCAGGGTGCGGGTGGGTGACCACTTGGATTAGTTTGCGCGGGGACCGAGGTTGTGCGGTATTGATCCTCGTTAAACTGTTCTATCGTAAAGTGCTCGACTTCTAGCTCAGGTCGTCGGGCTACCGAAGCGGGGGTGCCATCCCCTCCGCGGAGGATCAAAATTGCGATGGCATTTCTTCGGATCATCCTCAGGGATGTTTCCCAGACCGTCGCCAATAGCCCATTGTGCAGCTCTAGTGCGACGTAAATTAACTACAACAACAACAATTTATAAAACAAGCAAAATCAATAACATTGTAATAACAGTACAGGTAAATACCTTTAGATTAGGGATCTAAAAATATTTATAGGAAAACGATACCTTTGTGACTTATATCAATTTTACGATGACACCCAAATCAATATGAAAATTATTGTAGGAAAACTGGATCATACCATGTGATCGGCCAATAAAAATGAACAGACAACAATGGAAAACTGCGACAACATCATTTGATTTTATATAAACTAAGGAAAGCCTTTTTTTTTCATTTATATGTAGTGGTGGAGAAAATAAGTTTAACTGAAGGAAAAATAATACATTAAAACATAAAAATAGCTACCACTAGAATAAATTTTTACAAAAGGTGTTGAAAGTTGTCTGCCGTGGTTAAGTAAGAGACGTAAGAAAAGCCAATTCCCATACTTATGCATCAGCATGCGCACGTCACTTCTGCGCATCTTAACTTCGAAAGTATCTTTCTTACCGTTGTTTGCTTCCCCAGTAGATTGCAGGGACTAATATCGTGACCCCCTACTTCTCGGGGGTCACGCTAATATACGGGATAGTTTTAGCAACCATTACAAAAAAAAGTATAAATAATATGAACAAGAATGTATGTATAATTTTATCAGATAAACAAATGATTTCGGAACTAAGTTCGATAAAAGTGTTATAAAATGTCTAATTGTTTAAAAATTTCAGCTTCAATCCACTACCACTAGAAAAAAATATTTCGCGTTAACCTCGAATGTTGGAGAGTATGATAATGTAATGTTGGCTCAACTTAACTGATTCTATAACATCGCAAAAAATATTCTATGTTTCAGTATTAAGGTATTTTTAATGGCATTTGAAAGTTATTTCAAAGGGTATTTCAAAGTTAATTCCATGTATTTTCAAAGTTATTTCAAAAGGTATTTTCAAAGACATTTCCAAGTTATTTTAAATATATTTTCAAAAGCATTTCAAAGTTAATTCATAGGTATTTTCAAAGGTATTTCAAAGTTAATTCACAGATATTTTCAACGGAGTTTTAAAGTTATATCAAAAGTATCTTGAAACGCATTTCAAAGTTTTTTCAAAGGTTTTTTCAAAGCATTTCAAAGTTAATTCATAGATATTTTCAAACGCATTTCAAAGTTATTTCAAAAGTATTTTCAAAGGCATTTTAAAGTTATTTCAAAGGTATTTTCAAAGGCATTTCAAAGCTATTTAAGCAAATGTATTTTGAACGGCATTTCAAAGTTATTTCAAAGGTATTTTCAAAGGCAATTCAAAGTTAATTCATAGATATTTTCAAATGCATTTCAAAGTTATTCAAGAAAATGTATTTCTAACGGCATTTCAAAGTTATTTCAAAGGTATTTTCAAATGCATTTTAAAGTTAATTCATAGGTATTTTCAAAGGCATTTCAAAGCTATTTAAGCAAATGTATTTTGAACGGCATTTCAAAGTTATTTCAAAGGTATTTTCAAAGGCAGTTCAAAGTTAATTCATAAATATTTTCAAAGACATTTGAAAATCATTTCAAAGGTATTTTCAAAGGCATTTCAAATTATTTCAAAGGTGATTTTAAAGACAACATATTATCTTGCGAAAATTGCTAAGTTGAAATCTTTTTTGAATAACAGAAAGTTTGAAAATTGTCTTTTTTGTGTCAAATCATAGGCATCTTTGCAATCTAAAAAGAATATATTTCAAATGGAATGAAATTTGCTTTTGTTTTGCATAAAAACAATTACATTTGAATAACTCGCTATTCATAGAAACAAACATTTTTAACATCTGCTAGCTTTTATACATAAAAGTTATAAAGCAGATAACTTAAATCATAAACTATTGTCTTAAAAAAATTTGCATTACAGAAAGTAATGGAACAATAGATCACGACATCGGCATTTCAAAATATTGAAGCAATTTTGAAATAAGAAGATTTCTTGTGAAATTGTTGCGATTCACGTCTGAAGGGGAAACGGAAAAGAGAAAAAAAAATATTTGCAGGTTCTCGGGAGATGTAAAATACGCTTAACTACAAAGAAAATGTGGTTTTTCCGCCCACTGAGTGATAGTATCAATTTGAAAACAAATTAAATATTTATAAAAAATGTTAAGTTGTTAATTCTAGAAAAATAAACTTTTTTTAAGAAGAACTCTGAATAAATAAATTACAAAATTCGTTTCAGCAATTTAAACGAAAATCTATAGGTGAGCGAGGGTGCAGCAAAAAATGTAGATTAAGAGAGCCCAGAGCACTCCAAAGTCTAGGCGTTGCTCTGTGTATATCTGGACCAATTGGTCAGCAGAAACTTTTTAAATAACTTTCTAAATAGAAAATTAAATGATAAAGTATACATTTTGTTACTCTTCTAATCCTCCATTACAGTCAATATCAACAGTCTTAACAATTTTAATCCGGCTCCGGTGGTATACTCTGTCACTACAACGGAATTGCTGGATCTATGAGTATTAATATCAAATCGTATTTCTAATACTTGCCATCGTACAGTGCGTAAAATAAAATAAAAAAACTGACCACCCTCAATTACTTTTAATCTAATGATCCTCATGTTTCTAGAATTCAATCTTAATGGCTCGAGGTGGTGGCCTCAAATAGGCTAATTAATAAGTGCATACGATATTTTAAATTACGAAATCAGATACAAAAACGTACTTTCTCTGAATGATCATACCTTTTCTTAACGGATTTGGAAGATTGAGTCCTTGAACGTGAAGATCCGATCACTAGATCAAAAGTTATTCAGGGTGGTCCGTTTACTTTTTTGTGCACTGTACATGTTTTGAATATTATTTTATAACTACTTAGGTATTAAATCCTGACACATGATTACGGAACTTTTAGTTGTGAGATTTAAAGTAACTTACAGCTCGCATATTGGACGTATAAATATCCAAACCTGTTTATGCATTTATCTCGAGAAACCTGATGCCCAGTTTAAAGCCAATTATTTTTAAAGCGTCTCTAATCCTCCACAATAATATTGAAGATTTATTCTCTTGTATCAAGTGATTACATTACGATTTTAATCCGTCTCCGGTGGTAAGTTTTAGCGAATATTCTAATACGGGCGACACGACATTGAACTGGGAAACCTGTTCCTTCTGAAACGGCGAGGATTTTGGAAGAGTTTTCGGGGCCAAAGTTAATACGCCGTGAATGTCCCCATTTACAGGGCTGAGAAAGGAAACAAGTCTGTGTTAATTCACCATCATTTACAAAACAGCAGAAGATATACAATGCATTTTCTTGATGACATAACCAGTTGCGAGTGTTATGTAATGATTGACTTCATAACAAAGTGAAAGTAGAACTTGAAACGCCATTTCAGTAACTGGATTATTATAATTTATTATGAGTGATCATTTGAATTCACAGTCACATTATAATAAGATTAGTTATTGTATAATGATATAAATATTTGCGTAATAATATTTATAAATGACTTTAATAATTTTTTTATTTTTAATAGCAATAATTTTAATAAATTTAAGAAATAATTGTTTTGCGAAAAAAACAATTTCAGGGTATCAAGATGAGATTGTGTGACCGAGATGAAAATAATGAAAATATCGAAATTCAATTTGTGCGTAAGATTCCAACAATTGGGCATGTTACGAATCAGTAACTTTCGATAATAAAATTAAAAAAAAAAAATTATCAATTGTGTAAAGATTGCTTTTATTGCTTCGAAATTGTACGATTTCCTTCTTTAGGCAGTCTAGAAAATTACTCGGTATATGATAATCGGTGATTGATATTCCAAAACCAAAAAAAAAAACTTATTATGGTAAAATTTTTACACACCCCCTTTTAACATTGACCGCTTCTATTTTATTTTATTTTATAACCGGCGTTGAAAAACCGACCCAATTCTAAGCTTACGATCATCAGTGTTCAACTTCATCTTGTTATTTGGAACCCAACCCAGAAGACAAGGCAACTCCTGGATCGAGCTTTGCGACAAACTAAACTTCGCGGAGGACTTTTTGATGGAAGTAACCTGTAATTGCATTATATGGAGATGAAAATCGCGAAACCCTTCCACGGTTAACCAGCATGACGGCATGATCTGTCTACCACTGAGGATATTTTACGTCAGCACTGCAGTCGGTGCGAGCCGAGGGCAGTATTTATATCAAGCAGCTACCCCTGGGATTTGAAACTGGTCACCTGGGTCAACTGGGGGGTGAACAGTCTATCTTCTGAGCGACAATTCATTTGATTATTTATTACTTTCTTAATAACGGAGAAGTTCCTTTAGTCTAAATTTTGAAACTAGTTTAGTTTGTCTAATATAGGTCGCACTGACAATGTATGTCGTAAATGCCCCAGCGATAATGTGACTGAAAAATCTCCATCAACAGTTATAATGTTATAATTAACATTATAACAGTCACTTAATAATAGTAATATGATCTATATACATATTTCTTATGTGACATTATGAACTTGAATATATTTTTATTTATTAGCAGCCCTATAATTAATATTTATTTTGTTATGTTGTCTTAAGTAATAATTTAAAAAGTATTAAAAATATTAGTTAAGTATTTGTTGAAATTCATTTTGTTAGGTATTATTATGTCGTAATTTAAGTATTGTTGAATAGTTAAATATATAGTGTTGAATAGTTCGTATTTATTTAGAAAAATTTTGTATTTTTACAGAAATATCGTTTTTAATTTTTTCTAAAATAACTGTTGAAATTTTAAACATTAATGCTGCTATGGTGTCGCATACTGTCATACCAATTATTGGAGGAAGAACTTGTCTTTTTCTAGCAATAGCATCTATACCGGGTGAACCGGGTTCAAATCTCAGTGGTGACTGGTTGATACGAATCCCGCACATGGCACCGACCACAGTGCTGACGTAAAATGTCCTAAATAGTAGACGGACCATGGGTGAGAGTACCCTTGTCGTCAGGCTAACCGTTTGAGGTTTTTCTCTCCATGCAACGTAAATAAATTCGGGTTAGCTCCAAAAGTTCCATCTACTTGTCCTTCATGGAGGCAGATTTCTCCCAATACCAGATCCAGGAGTTCCTGCTTCTTCTGGATTGTGTTCAAAATGACAAGGCTACGGAGTTGAACATTAATGGTCGTAAACCGAAAAATTGGGTCTTCTGTTCAACTACGGTTATAATAATAAAATAGCATCTACCTATTACACAATGCTCAATTTATGGCTGGAGAGGTGCGTGAGGAAGTAGTACAGCACGTAATGGAGCATTTGGATCAGTTTTCTATCTTATCTCACGACAAAAACGTAAATAATTTTAAGACTTGTGCCGTTTACTCTGCTAAGAGTTTCCAAATTTTTTTCTTTTCTTTTTTTGCGTGATTTAAAAACTGCCGATCGTACTTTAAATTTGAGCTGAAATTCTATACATAAAGAACTTTGGCGATATCAAGGGATAACTCTTGACAATAGTTTAACTTGAAATCAAAGTACTTCCGCTTGGACAAAGCTGTGGGGAAAAGGTACACTGTAAAAAACAGATGAAAATCTTAACCAGTATTTGATGCTCATTTCTCCAAGGTTTAGTAAAATGAAAGATCCTTTTATTTTAGTTCCACCATAAATTGTGAAGTGTGATCGAGAAATACTTCCATGGTGCAACTGACTGCACCAAAATTTGGTAAAAGACTCAAAACTTTCGTGGTGACTGTAAACTGAACGATATTTGTTTACGACGCCCTGTTTTCTTTACAACCTGGTATATCGGAACGGCTAATACATGTTGTTTCAAGTATCAACTTAGGTAGTTTTATTTGCATGAATTAAAGTTCATTTCTTTTATGTTGCCTTTTTAAATTTGGTTGCGGTAAATAGTAACCTTGGCCTGCATTTGAGCTCTTAATCTAATAAGGATGCAAACTGTTATAAAATAAAGGGCGAAAATAGGCGTTTTGTTTCGTCAAAACACTTACTTTTGGTGCAATCTTCTAACGATATTTAGAGATGCACGAAAATATGGAAAATTTGCAGAGATACCCATATTTGGAAAATACGAAAATATGGAAAATTGAGCTCCATTTTTGTAGCCAGCAAATGGATACCAATTTTGATGCAACTTGGCTCGAAATTTTTAACAGTGTTCAATAAAAAAATTTGGTTGACATATTGTTTAAGACTAGTTAAGGTTAAGACTATGAGGTGTCGAAGAATTATAATACGTATTTAAATGCAGTTGTAATGTACATTCATCTTGGTTACCATTAAAGTTTTATAGGTTGCTCAAGACAATTTTAAAAGGTGACCAAGTTGGTCACCAAAGGCGGTTAGTATTAACATAATAATGTTATTTCTTTATGTAAAAGCAATGGTGCAGTATGGTATTTTCTAAGTGACGTATTTCTAGCATTAAGTAATGATTGTTAAAGTTGCAAGACGAGCCAGTGATCAAACCAATAGCTGCTTCGCGTGATTTGTCAATGTTATAATTCATGAATTGAGACCATTTGAATCTCTGTGTAATACCTTCGTAAGAAAAGAATTTAAATAAAAAAATGAATTTTATTGAATGAAAAACTTTCATTAATTTACTTCATCAAGTGAAACAACATTTTATAGTAAATAATATGATATTTTCATAACTATTATCAGTTTGTAACACTCTTTCATGAATGTTACGTTTTGTTCATATGGTAAATGTTTACAATTGTTCTTTTTTTTAATGTTTGCAATTGTTCTTTTTTTTAGTGTTTGCAATTGTTCTTTTTTTATAATGTTTATTTGATAAAACTATTTTTGTCTACATCTCTTGGTCAAGATCTTTCTCTTGGACTTAAAATTATGTTTGTTATCATTCGTTTTTCAGTTTAATAAATATGTACAATTGTAAAGCTTAAGTCATCAATAACTTAAATCTCACGACAGTTTCAAAAACAATATATTATTCTCTGAAAAGCGTTTATTTCTTTTAAGGCTGTTTCAGAAAGGCTCCGTCTTAATATGAAATGAATTATGCTTTTTTGCGAATAATATGCTGTTTTTATAACTGCTGTGAGTTTGCAGCTGTTATGACTGTTAGGTCAAGTTTAGCCTGTCTTTTAATATTAAAGACTGCAAACGCTGTCTTTTAGTATTAAATACTAGTGGGCTGCGCCCCCTTTTCGCTAACGCTCGCCAACCCCAGAAAATTGCTACGCAATCTTATATAGTTTGCTTCGCAAACCAAGATCGCTTCGCTCGCTACTAACTTGGGTACATTGCAAGTGCACAAAATTCTAAGAATTCAAAACAATCATTCAAATCCATATAAAAACCTTTTTTTTTTTTTAAATTACATTTTTTTAGTAAATACTAAGTCATTAAAATAAATTTGAATTCAAATAAATGACATGTAATTCGTTAAACCTATTAGTAATGTGCTATAGTATAATTCGTGATATAAATCAAAAATCGTCAAATAAATTCGTGTGAAAAAGAACTTTCGACAAAATACTAAAATAGAGATCTATCGACAAAGACTACTCACTTCTGCCTAGCTTAATAGTATGAGATTGCTACAGCTGATGCTCTCTGGTTATTTCAGTTTCCGTTTATAAAAGCGCTATATGTTGAGCCATCACAGCTAGATTTCGCATGTGACATTTTTAGCGGCAATCATGGGTCGATTCGCCGTGTAAGAGAAATAGTAACGTAAACAAAACAAAGCAAACGTTGTCACAGGCGGAAATGAAATACAGCCAAAATTTGGGAGCCACATAAGAGAATTATAGATTAATATTTAAAATATTATTTTTTTTTAATTTTTTCAATATTTAAAAATGCTTCCAGTGTTTAAAAATGCTGAAAAGTCCAATGCTTTATCACTTGGGTTCATAAAAATTTGCAAAAACTGAGAATAAGGCAGTCTTTTTGATAAGTTTCATCAGGTGGAAAAATATGGCTGAATTGGCGATTTTTGAATAGGTTTAATAACTTTTGAAACATTTAAGTTATTTGTCTGTTCTGAAGCCCAGATAATTCGTCATGCCAAGATCATATAGTTAAAAACTATCGCATTGCTTCGAATGTAAGGCAGTTAAACTATGGCTATTTTATTTTCCTTGGCGACAGATCTTCGAAAAACAGCGTTTAACGGTACAGCTTTCAAAAAATAGATTTAAAACGTTACAACGTTTTTAAAGTGGTAAAAAAAATTTTTTTTTCATTTTTTTTTTTAAATTTTTACTAGTTCAAACAGTTACGAGTTTGAAATAGACGATTATTTAGTGTTTTAGACAAGATTAATTGTATAAAAACCGCAAACGCCCAATTATGATTAACATGCTATTATATAACGGTGAATACGAATGCCCCTGTTCATTCAAGCTTTCGCTTTTTTTAATCAATTTTTGCTACTACCTTCGTTCTTTTTGAAATATAAAAGTGGTACTTTGAATTTCTGCAAGTAAATAAATGGTAAAAACGGAAAGCTAGCATTTAAGGTAAAATAATTATTAGTTTTGTTTTCAAAGCACTTAAAAATTTTAATGCTCCATTCTTAGCTTTCAATTTTTTCTGTTACACTTGAGAATTTTCTACGCTACATAAACTTTAACGTAACCTCTATAAATTATAACGCTATTTCAGCGTAACTACCAATTTTACTTTTAAATTTTTGTTTATATTATTATTTTATATTGATACATCTGCGAACTCTTAGATAAGTCAATAACGTCCGTATTCACCAACACGGATTACCTCCGGGTAATCTATGAGTAAGAGTAAAATCACAAGTTTACTGCGAAACGTTATTCTCCAGCCGAAATTTCGCCAAACTCGCAGATTTCATCAACAGTTCTGACTCTCCGGGTAACCCTCCGTTTTTGACGTGTTATCGGAGGGTAACCTATTGACGAGGAGCTTGTAAACAAAAAAGATGGAGGATTCTATCGCTGCGTTTGAGCTTGACGATCTTGAAACTGTTGAAAAAAGGGAAAGATATGTCCTAACTATCAGAAATAATGACCTAAGAAGAGTTAGATGAAATAGACTTTTTTGAAAGATATTGTTTCTTAAAACCTCTCCACTTAAATTAGTGATACTCACGCTATAATTTTTTTATTCACGATGCACGTGTTTATATTGTATACAAAGTCACATGGTTTTACCTTGCCCAATCAAAGGCCTCGTTATATTTCCTGCAAGAGTTAAACTCGAGTTGAGAAATCCTCTGTTGAAAACGGTTGGAGAATAAAAAGCGAGGGTTAATCCGAGAGTAACTCTGAACCTTGGATATTCCGATCCCCGAGTTACTCTTGAATTTAACTCGGCGTGGTGAATACGGGTGTTTAAGCAATTAAATTATTAGAAACCCAGCAGTAGAAGGGGTTGCATTGTAATTAATAAAATAATTATCCTCTTTTATGAGGAGCTATTTTAACAGTTTTTGTTTCCGATTATTAAAGAAAAAGCTGTTAAATTTCCAACTGATTTAACGATTCGCAGAGATGCCAACTTGCTCCGGACAGCTTATATATTTTAAAGTGGTAGTTTATCAATTGTGATTCTTGGATTAATAAACTCGATTTAGTAGACTTTTATCCACCACTATTTCTAAATAATTCGTAGGCTTATATGATTCACCACTTCCAGAGATGCCAACTTGCTCCGGGGAAACATCTCAATCCCAGTGAGTTCTACTTTTATTTTCAAGACTCTCAAGTTAAATTCACTGAACTTTTCACATCAGACTTTTACTTAAGTTAAATTAAATTACATAAAGAATTATTTTCTGATAATATAACCAATTTATGCATACATATATATCAACTTTGCATGTTAAATTCTTTTGAAAATTCTATTGTATTTAATGAGCAATACTTCTCTGATAAAATATATTCACTGCATTTTCTCCAAATATGTTATTTCATCATGTATCAAGGTATGATTTATCTATATTCATCAATTATGCCTTTCATTTTTCAAAAATCAATTACTGTACATATCAAATCATGTTTTATCTTTATTTTTAATTTAAGTCTACAATCAATATTTCTAGTGTTAAGTCAATTTGTCATATTAAATTTCATTGTTTTATTATTTCACAAGCAAACGGCTTAATTTTTTTTATGGTTACCACAATGTATTCGAATGAACTTCAATGTATGTCACAATTAAATATGTGCTAGTTAAAATATAGAAATTTAATTAGTGAAATATGTATCAATTTATGTTATTATTTATTTATGTCAACTTATGTATATATATGTCAAATTATGTTTATATTTATATATATCAACTTAGATTCGATGAATCAGATTTTCAAATGTTATATTTACTCAAGCAAAGTGCTTGTTTTTCTATTAGCTACCACATCGACTGCTAAATTCAAAATGTTATAACTATAAATTTTCTGTAAATTTCTAGATGTATGAGATAGGGGCCGCTAAGTGGCCCAGGTGCCCAATTTTTGTAAATAAAGTAAGTAAGTAAGATGCCAACTTGCTCCGCTTTAGAAAATAGTATTTTCTAGTGGTAGCGAATTTCAAGTTACATTTAGTTTAGTATTTTTCCTTTTAAGTAATTTTTTCACCACTAAATATCAAAAGCTATAAGCATCATATAAAATGTAACGTTAAAGCATCAATCAACTGGTAACTATATTAAAAAGTAGGCTTAACTGTCCATCTCTAAAGGCCTGGTTTCTTAGGACAGGACGCCGTCAGCTGGAAATCAGCGCTAACCTCTTATTGGTCCATTTGTGAGTTTGATAGTATACGTCATCGAACGGTCATCTTGAACTACAATTGCCGTCCAACTCAACTGCAGTTGGATTACAACGTGACGTTAACCGCAGAAGCAATGGCGGACAACATCCAACAGCACATTGAAATCAGCCAAGATTTTGATTTTGACATTAAACATAGCTTTTTCATTAAACATAGCACTCTTCATTTAGCTCAGTTATAATGTGTTTTTTCTTGGACAAAGTCATTCTTTGTTCTCTAAAACACTGGTCGACAAAAACAAAGTCAATACAAATTTAAAATAAGTATTTGTTTACGTTATTAACGCATGCGCAATGAGAGATAATGTCTGCGTTGGACCGACTGCTCACGCTGAGCTAACAAAAAAGTATGTTTTTGGCGTCAGCGGGACGTTGTCGTCCCGCTGACGCCCAGATAAGGCGCTTGTCCTAAGAAACCAGACCTTAACAAATTTCACTATATAATTTGCTACCACTTTATTAAAACCATTCCAAAAAGCGGAGAATTTGGCATCCCTGCACTTCTTAGTACTTAAGTCATGCTATACCTTTTAAAAAGCAACCAAAAATAGTCAAATATTAAGAAAATTTACTTTGTAGTTATTTACCGCTTTTTAAATTATTTTGTCATGTCCGGAGCAGTTGGCATCTCTGGATTCGTTGACAAATTATTTTTTTAACAAGCTATAATAGTTAGTAACTACGAATGTTGTCATAGCTAGCAAACTTAAAGGTTTTTTTTTCCGGTAGCTAGTTTTTACATTTCTATTTTTTTAAATTTAACACGTTCACGCCGGGGTGACCCACCAGTGGATCACGCTAGATTGTCTCATCTTGGAGTAAAAACTGGTAACAATAAATTTCATATTTAGTTTTTTTTTCCGGGAATAATAAAAATCCATAACTACCAATTGTTTTTAACGGATGCAATTTTTATATTGAATTGCTTCTTCGTGAATTCCTAACAGGGTCAGCTTTTTCAGCTTTGGAACATCAAGACGTTGTGATCGAGCTCTGTGACTATGTCTTTCTAGCGATGTGCACGTGGAGGGAAGCGGCGGACTGAAAGACCCGTGCAGCGTTCTCTCGACCTCAACGATAAATTCAACCTACTTAAGACAGAAAAGGAACGCCGTGAGTTTTTCGACAATTTCTTTGATCCATTTTCTGAAAATGATATAATTGATATTATGATTGAACAATCAGAAAAGAAACTCAAATGGCAGCAGGAAAATTGCAAACCACCATATATGGAAGAATATAAACTTATCTCCTTAAGGAAGAAAAGGATAGAACTTTGTCCTGTGGAACCCGTGGAAACGACCATGTCCATAGAAACTGTAAAGACAGTACAAACAGTAACGCTGAGGGAGTCTGCAGTAACAGTTCCTTCCTGTGAGCCACAACTGGAAAATACTCAAATCGAGCTCACGGCAGACAAGCGAGTAGAAAAGGAGCCTGATATCCCTGCTTCTTCTCCCAAAAGACTGAAAAAGAAAAGGAAGAAAAGCCATAGCACCGGTAATACCCAGGAGCCTTCAACAACTTGCCCTGAAACTACTTCAGAGACAACTCACTCTAACCCTGAATCGACGGAGCCATCTCCACCATCCAAACCTAGAGTGCCTGTATTGAAAAGAGTGATGACAATATCCAAGAGCGCATGCGCTGCCGTCAGATTTTTGTCCAAGGGGGTTGCCAGATGATACACCGAAATTGGCGCCACTCGCTCATTTGGTGTTATTCTGAAGGTTCTGTTATTCTAAGAGTATATACTAAAGTATCAATAATATAAACTTTAAGATTGGAAAGCACATGATATTACAGATTTTTTAAGAAACATTGTCTAGCATCTGAAATTGTTAAAAAATTAACGTCAATGAAAAAAAAAAAAGACTTATGAAAAGACTTCAGCTTTTAATAAATGCCTTAAATAAAATATAAAAATTAATAATGATTATGCCATTTATTTCAGAAATAATAATTAATAAAACAAATTATATAATTTATTATTATTTATCACTTTTTCAGGAAAAAATTATCGCATATTCACCTGAAAAGGTATTGTTTATTTCAACAAA
>NC_092209.1:5536183-5545165 GCF_043381705.1 Parasteatoda tepidariorum
TTACGAATTTATTTGACGATTTTTGATTTATATCACGAATTATACTATAGCACATTTCTAATAGGTTTAACGAATTACATGTCATTTATTTGAATTCAAATTTATTTTAATGACTTAATATTTACTAAAAGGATGTAATTTTTTTAAAAAAAAAAGGTTTTTATATGGATTTGAATGATTGTTTTGAATTATTAGAATTTTTTGCATTTGCAATGTACCTAAGTTAGTAGCGAGCGAAGCGAGCTTTGTTTGGGAAGCAAATCATTTAAGATTACGTAGCAATTTTCGGGGGTTGGCGAACGTTAGCGAACAGGGGGCACAGTTCACTAGTATATAATAGTACATTAATGCAATATGCACCAAAAAATAATTAATGTAAAACGGTTAATAAGATCAGACACTAATTTAAATAACCTCATGTTAAAATATAACGTAAATTTACATTATTCTAATAATAATAATAAAAACAATCCTCCAGAACTCTTCAGGGGCCCCCATCAGGGAGGAAGGTGGGCGCACGATGCGCCCACTTAAAGCTTGGGGGGGGATTTTTGCACTAAATAAAACGAATAGTTTGGGGGGGGAGATTTAGAATTTGCCCAAGAATGCGCCCAAGAGCTTGGGGGGATGGGGGCCACTGGAACTCTTAATTTAGAAATCAAACAAAATCAAAAACTTAATAATAACAGTACAGAGCTCATTTTACCCTTTAAATTAGGGAAACAAAAATATTTTATTATCAATTTCCCTGCTCTATTAAATATTGTAAGAGGGTACGACTATGTTACGGTCATGCTTGGGTTCCGCAAAATAATTAAATTAAATTAAATTATAAAAAGGAAAATGTTTCCTAAATAATGTGTTGAAGAATATTTTGAAAAATCTGGAGTTGAAGAAAGTCTGGATTTGGTGTCGGAAAATTTACCCCGATTCCTATTTCGGTTAGTTAAAACTTAAAGGTTAAAAAGAAAAACGTTTGTTAAAAAAAAAAGTTTTTTGAAAAATATTTCTAATTAAGTTATCAAATATGTTACTAAAATGAATATTGTGACAGTTATTTAAATTATCACAAACATTACTTATTACGTTTGAGCGTTTTTGAATCTGTATATCTATAAATTTTTGAAAAATCTATATCAAGGAATGAATTATATAAACTTAATTGATTATTAAGCTATTATTGTAATTAGTATTATTTTACTAAAAATATAATAATGGGAAGTGATAAGAATTATCTTAAGATAACTTTCGATTTGTAAGTTCAATAACTATTTTAATTTTGCTAATTTGTAAAATTAATTAAAAAATGTATACAAATTAAATAGTTATCTGATTCGTTAAAAAATCTTAATATATCTTATATTTATGTGATAGTGTGCTTATCTATGTGACAGTGTGCACATAAATAAGCTTATACTTATTTATGTGAGATATACTTATTTATGTGAGATATACTTATTTATGTGAGAATGTGCACATGAGATATTGATGTGCAGCTCACGAAATGTTGATATCTAGCTTATCTAGCCCATTCCTTATTTTCCAATGGTTTCTCCTTGTAAGGGTTTTTCGCGATTGCAATATTTTGTAAAAATATTTTATTTTGAATTTATATCTTCAACTATAATGTTATAATACGTATAAAGAGAAATTTTGACAAAAACCATACTCTTTACTGTAATAGTACAAAAAAAAAAATTTGAATTTTATTCAGCAGAAGTTTGTTAAAACGATAATTTACAAAAGAAGATGGAATTGTCGTTATAATGAGAGTGTCGTGATAAGCAAATATATTAAAATAGCACAAAAAATACTGAAAGATAAAATGAGGTGCAGTTTTTGAACGTAGATTTCAGGGTAAGTTGTCAAGAAGGAAAAATAGAGTAGATGTGTGGTTGAGGCATTTCTTTGAAGTATGTGTCAGGTTTCTAAGGAAGTTTTTCTATATGAAGAAGAATGTAACTTGGCTTATAGTCGCCCACATAAGCACATTTGCATACATAAAGGATTACGATAGTAACAATGAAATAAAGTGACATTTCCTTGCTTTTCTGTAGTGATAACAGGCCCTAAATAAAAACGCATTCATTTTACCTTTTTGCGTTTTATGTTGCATTCTTAAAAGGCAGAAACATGTTTTTTCCCAAAAAAGATTTTTCATTATAGCAAAATTTTTGAAATTTTTAATTCGTTGTAAGCATACAAATTTTGTACTTTTTATATATCAGCATATTGATGGTGACTTGGAAACTTGACATTATAGCAGACAGCTAGTCATTTTTATTTCGTTAAAAATCATACAAATTTTGTATTTTTAATATTCGCATTTTGATGAGTTGTCGTAATAGAGAAATTTTCTAAGTATAATGTACTCGTTTCATCAAGCTTTTACTGTAGTTTAAAACGGACATCAACATTAAAAATAAAAGTTCGTAAGCCTGTGAATTATTTGTTAGTATAATACTTCGAAACGAATAAAAATATGACATGATTGGGAAACTAGTCTAAATCGCCGTAGACATTTTATTTTACAACCATCGTTGAACAGCAGATCCAATTTTGAGTTTATGACTATCTACTCTGTAGCCTTGTAATTTTGTACCCAATCTAGAAGATAAGGGAACTCCTGGATCAAGTATTACGAGAAATTTGCTTTCGTAGAAGACTTTTTGATGGAAATAACCCGCATTTGCGGAGAGAAAACCACAAAAATCTTGCACGGTTGGCCCGATGGCAAGGAGACTCTAACACAGGGGTCGCCAAACTTTTTTGATCATCGACCCCTATATAATTTTTCAAAATCTCCATCGACCCCCACAAAAGTAATTTTCTGTTAATTAAAATAAAACTCTATTAGATACTGTGTTTATACATTTATTTTATGATTTTAAACATTTATTAAAGTAATAGTACATTGTGTAACAATAGTTTTATGAAAAATATATTAACATTGAAATTTAAATACCTTATTATTAAATAATAAGTAATTATGCATAAGTAGATATAATAAGTAAAGTAACTAAAGATTTAGTGCTTCTTGATCAATGAGATGGGTGTGCCTGGTGTTTTTTTGCAAGGTTCGCTATACTGGGTTCAAAATTGGTCAATTTTGTAATTTTCGTAAAAAAATACAAAGTGTGCTATAGTTTTGTCGCGGGCTGCACTAATTCATATTATTAATGCTTACCTTCTTTTTTGTGCATTAATAATTAAAACTGATATCTAAACTAAACGAATGGTTTTATCGAAACAATAACTAATTATCCAAAACTATAAAAGTTTTAATAATGACACTGCAAATATTCAACACAGTTTGCAAAGATAGCTGAAGGTGCGTATGATATTTGCATTTGTAACGTCAATGCTCGTCACACGTGATATTTGGAGAAGCGCACATATGCATATGACTTATAAACTGCGCTGAGTTCGTGCCACTGCGTGGTGGTACGTAAATACGTGTTTCACCCCAATAAATATACGTTTATTAATTTATGTTTTATAAAGAAACTGATATTGAGTCAATTATAAAAAAAAATCAGAAATTTTACATTCTTAATTAGGTATGTGTGATTTGCGTATTGAGAACTGTTTTTTTTTTTCGAACGCACAATCGACCCCCATTCGCCCCCCTGTCTTAGACCGACCCCCGCTTTTGCTAAATAGACCCCTGGGGGTCTATATAGACCACTTTGGCGACCTCTGCTCTAACGCATGATCCGTCTACCACTGAGGATATATTACGTCAGCACTGTGGTCAGGTGCTGAATTCGTATCAATCGACCGCCGCTGGGATTCGAATACAGCTCACCTCATTGGAAAGCGAACGCTCTATCCCCTGAGCCATCATTCTGTGACTTATTCCAAGACATTCTTTGTTTCCTATAATGATTTTTCTCAGTTTTCTGAAGTGAATTACAGAAATATAAAATTAATTATGAAATGCCAGTTTGTGCGATTGCAACTTGTGCGAATAACAAAAACTCTAATAGAAACACGAAAGGGAAAAACATAATTTTCGACGTGTTCCCTGAAGTAAATGAACAACTATGTAAAGAATGACTTCAACATTGCAAATGAAATGACCCAGTTAATATTAAATATTAACGAATATGAAGTAAGCATTTCTTAAAACAAGATGATATGAGAAATACTTTGCTTGGATCGCATAATTGAATGATTTTGAAATTGCTCTAACTCTACCAAGTATTCTCTTATCTAAGGGAGGACTCATTGTTCCGTCAGCAGCGTGGATGGAAGGGTGTCAGGAGTTTGAGAACATTTTTCAAAGTGTGCATGGGACAGAAAATCAAAAAGTATCATCAAAGAATTAATAAGTGAATTAGAGGGACGATATCCCGCAGTGAATAAAACAGCAATAAGCTTATTCTGAATTTCAGAACTTTTATAAGAATTCGCCATCTAAATTGAAACCGCTCAGCTACTTCAAAGAAAAAAAAAAGCAGGCGAAAAAATTAATAAGTTAAAGAAATTAAAAACTTAAAGGAAAAGTATAAATAATTAATAGTTGAAATTCTCCTAGTTTCATAACGAAGTTTGTAATGTAGTTATTCTAAATATTTATTACTTTTTAGGAGGGAAATCGTAGCTTCAGCTCTAAGAGCGGAATGAACTAACCCTTTTATTCTCTTTAGCCCTGCGTTGAACGACCGAGCGAATTTTTTGGATTTACCACTACTAATGTGCAACTCGGTAGCCTTGATTTTATGAATCCAATCCAGAAGACAAGGGAACTCCTGGATCAAGTATTGGGAGAAATTTGCCTTCGTGGAGGACTTTTGGATGGAAATAACCCGCATTTGCGTTCTATGAAGAGAAAAACCACGAAAATCTCAAGCGGTTGGCCCGACGGCAAGGACACTTAGCGCATGATAAGTCTACCACTGAGGATATTTTACGTCAGCAATGTTGTCGGTGTAATCCGGGTGCGGAATTCGTATTAACCAGTCATAGTTGGGATTCGAACCAGGCACACCTCATTGGAAGGCGAACGCTCAACCTCCTGAACCATCACGGTTCTATTTATAATATTAATACTTTCCCATGATTCGGTAAAAACTTCAGAGTCCAACTCTCAAAACAGTTTGGAGTCAAACATTTCAATTTCAGCTCTGGAAACAATACAAAATTACTTGTAAAATAATTTACGCAACTTTTAAAGATTATTTGAAATTTCCTTTTTAATTTTATTGTTTCAATAAAGGCGCAAAGCATGTTAAATTCTATCCAATTAGTTATATTTTGACTTCAATCTCATTACGTTTTTTTTTCTGTCGGAAACATATAAATAAAAGGTTATTAGAGGTCAAGCTGAAGTTATTCACATCTTGTTCGAACCAGACGGTTTTTATTTTGTTTTGACGTCATTCTCTCTTGGAATCAGGAAATCTGAAAAATACTAATAAAAGTCTTTTTATTGATTACACTGGTAGATAAGCATCATGTCGGATTTGCCCAAAAAGATTGCGGAAGATAAAAATGTCCCGTCATAAAAAAAATAAGGGTTATTACAAATTTATATTTAGATTGCGTGGAATATTTTAATCATGTTCTTTTTTTCGAAGTAAAAGAAAAGCTCATACATTTGATGGAAAATAAAATTGACGAGTACTGCTAGTGGAAAATGATCTAGCAATAAAAGAGAGATTTTTATTTGGGATAAAAATAATCTTTAGCACGCTTAGTAATAAAACTCTCTTTAAGTCAAACATTTTTTTTTTTTTTTACTTTTGTGTACTTGTATCTCAGAAGTAATTATGTAACTGCTAATTAATGTAACACAACGTCCCTACGGCATATAAAAAACTTACAAAAAAAGGGGAGCAAAAGTAAAAAATACAAGATCTGTATTCACCAACACGATTCAGAAAAATTCTTAAAGTGTAGCAATGTTTACATAAATTTTGATATTTTGAAATAGATAAATTTTGAAATGTTTTAAGTTATTAACATTTTGCATTCTGACGCAGCCTCCTTGTTGCTATTTAAAGTCTCCACTCTAAACTTATAACTTTTTATATCTTTATATTAAGTAACAGAATTATTTTAAGAGGTGCCTCCTTTACAGAGCGGTATCACCCGCCAAGCGCTGTGCAAAGAGTGGAGGTAGCGGGTTCGAAACCCGCTGTTACTCTAAATGTATTGTGCTATTAGTCCTTCGATTTGACAAAGATTTATAAGCCTAAATTGAGCACACAAGCCTGCAAATGTGTGCTATTCCAATAAACAAATATTTTGTTATATAAAAAAAATACTGTAATATGTATTTTAAACGATTTATTGCTTATACAGTGGAACCTCTCGAGAGCGACAATTGACTGTTCCGCAGTAAAACGGTCGTTGACCGTTCTTAGAGGTAACGTCCATTGATTTCAAAATTGTGATAGAAGGCGCATGATTTTAATTTTACTCAGTGTCGTTTTCTGAGTCCGGAAATGCCACTTCTGTTGGCGTCTTGAAAAGGCGGAATTAATTAATAAAATTTATCGTCTATAAAAATGATCCCAACTGATAAAATTATTTCTAAAAGAAAATTTATCAATTATGAATGATAGAATTGTTATAAATAAATAAACAAATATTTTTTTGCTTTAGTTTGCAATTAATTTTATATCAATAAAATTAGTTAGCCTTAAAAGAGGAGAAGAGGTTTGTTTGAGATGATTGTTTTTTTATTTTCTAAAATAACTTTTTTTTTTTTAATTTAACTTTCAACTCTAAAAGTAAATCGTGTATAGTCCACTCTGACTGTAACATGAGGTTGTTATCGTCAAAAAGAGTTCTCTAACTAAGAGCCTCACATAAATATTTTGAATACATTTTAATCTACTTGATTGTTTTGTTAATTTTTTGCTTTGATATTTTTTCATGTTTTCCTATTTGACCTTTTCCGTATTGGGTGCAAATGTTTGCCCGGTAGCTGGCAGAGGTTTTGATGGTCTTGTCTAAAGACCAAAAAAGTCTGTAGAAACAACAACACAAAGTCAATGGAAGCAACAACACAAAGTGTATAGAAACAACAACACAGAGTCTATCGAAACAACAACAGAAAGTCTTTGGAAACAACAACACAAAGTCTATAGAAACAACAACACAAAGTCTAAAGAAACAACAACACAAGGTCTATGGAAACAACAGCAGAAAGTCTATGGAAACAACAACACAAAGTCTATAGAAACAGCAACACAAAGTCTATAGAAACAACAACGCAAAGTCTATGGAAGCAACAACACAAAGTCTATAGAAGCAACAACACAAAGTCTATGGAAACAACAACACAAAGTCTAAAGCAACAACAACACAAAGTCTATGGAAACAATTCCGTGCCTCTCAAAAGTGGTCGTAAATAGAGATGGTCGCTACGTATAGAGATGGCCCTTCGTGGAGGTTTCACTGTATTAGTTCAAACAGCATTTTAAATTGCTCAAAGGCATACCTGCCAACTTTTACGCATTTGGCGTAAAATTTAATTTTTATATTTAAAGTGGTAGTAAATATATACTATTTTTTTCTTTTATAAACTAAATTTTTAAATAATTTTCATCACCACTATTCTGAAGAAAATTAAGCATATATATTAATATGCGTTACCATCATGGAATGAAGCTTAAGCTTTTTCAAATACAACGTATTTTTTTGCTTAAAATTGAACTTTTTATTCCATTTTAATACCACTGGGAAAAATCATAATGGAAGGGATTAAAAGTTGGCAGGTATGCAAAGGGTTAATAAAATTACTCATTCACAGGACAACCAACTTTCAACAGTTTTTAGAAAAACTTCTAGTGGTAGCTAGGTTTAAAATTTTATGCGTTATTCTTTGTTCCGTAAATTTGATTTAAAGTTATTTTCCGAAATGATTATTTACATGCAAATAATTTAAAACTATGAGAAGCCATTTGCGCAAGCTCTTTCGTGGTAAAAAGTTGGTAAATTTACCTAAATTTATTTACAGCTGTGGTTTTTTATTGTCAACCACTCTACAAAATACTTGACAAAAAGCGTAGTATTTGGCAGTCGTGGAAATTTTTAGGGTGCAAAAATTATCTCGACGAAAGTTTTGCATTTCTTAAATGAAGGATAAATTTTAGCCTTATTATTCACCACTCATATCTTTCTTCCTGGTCCTAAAAGCCCTCTCAACTGTTTCGGACTTTTAAGAAGTATTTTTCCAAGTCGTAGGAAAGATGACACATTAATTCTTTAATAAATTTGAATTTTAAAAAAATTGTCTACTACTACAGATAAATAATTTAAACTTATAGTCGATTTGATTATTGTCCATGCTATTTTAACCCTTTACACTCCCAGACCTGTGATCTACAAAGCTTTTGGAAAATATTTTATAGAGTGGCAGACCTTTCAAAACCAAAACTCTCAAAATGTTTGGTAATTTAGACAACATTTTAAAAGCTTCACCGCGAAAGATCTGGAACAAAGTCACGGGCGTTACATATGAATTTTTAAATCAGATTTAGTGTAGTGGCATAGAAAATGAGTCTCAATGCTTAAAAAATAATACATTGAAACTTAAACATAGTTACCAATAGAATAATTTTTTTTTTACAAAAAGCGTAGAAAATTGGTAGCACTGCACTCCGATGTAGCCTCTTAAGTGCTATCAACATTCACCACTCTAAAATTAAACATTTTTTATGATTACGAAATCCTATTTACGAAAATAGAAATAGCTGGTATGAACAAGTTTCAGTTTTAACTAGTCTTCGGGTGGAGTGTATCTATTTTTATTCTTAAAACTATTCAACGATAACTACCTTATCCCGTGGATGGTCTGGTCTAGCTGAGCTCCTGAGGCCCTCTTCCCCTTCTTCCTGTAATGAGAACTTATACAAATAACAAGAGACAGATTATATAAAATGCAACAAATAATGGAGCATGTTAAGGCCCTTATCCTGTGGGAGAAGCAGGTTTATATATATATATATATATATACAGAATCAGCAT
>NC_092209.1:5546148-5549660 GCF_043381705.1 Parasteatoda tepidariorum
TGTAAAGCATATATATATATATATATATATATATGCCATAATTGTAAAAAAAAAGAAAAAATAATTGTTGTTACAGAAATTTAATTTTTCTCGAAAAAAAAATGCTAGCATGAAATGTCTTTTGTACCAGTTTTTGCTCTTTTCCGTCTTGATATGAATGTAGGTTTTTAGCCCTGATTGACATCCCTGAGTAGTAACACAAAAATCACAAATACAAAACTAATGGGAAAAGGACCGCAAGCGGCCCGTGATGCCCATTTATTAAAGCGAGTTTAGTTCATTTTTAAAAGTAATTGCTAAAACAGGGGAATTCGATATTACTTACTCCTTTGACATTTTTGAACTTTTTATGGAACATAAAAATCTTGTACTGGCTTGCAATATTTTACTTCCTATTATAACCGTCGTTAAAAAGCCGACCCAACTTTTGGGTTTACGACCACTCGTGTTCAACACCGTAACCTTGTCATTTTGAAACCCATCCAGAAGACAAGGGAACTACTGGATCAGGTATTGAGATAAATTTGACTTCATGTAGGACTATAAGATGGAACTAACCCGCATTTGCGTTACATGGAGAGGAAAACCTCCCACGGTTATCCTGACGGCAAATGGACTCTAAACCTACGACCCATCTACCACTGAGGATACTTTACATCAGCGTTGTGGTCGGTGCTAGCCGGGTGCGGAATTCGTATAGACCAGATATCGCTGGGATTCGAACCCGGTTCATTTCATTGAAAGGTGAACTCTCTATCCCCTGAGCTACCATAGCTCACTGGCTTGGAATAGAAAAAACAACGTAATTGCTTCGCGAACTATTTCGAGAAAAGTGACTTGATAACTATTTTCATTCTATTACTCACAGAACGAACTCTAAAATAAAATTTCAAAGAACTGATCAAGAAAAATTCCTTTTTGAAAAATAAATTGCATTAGGTAGCTTATCATACTAAAGTGCCAAATTAATAAAAATCTTAATTTTTAATTTTTTTTCCACGTGTTTTGATTTTGGACCGATTTCAAATCTGAAATAGTTTTCTCTATAACAGCTACAGTCTTCTTGTAATTTAACAATATATTCTTCCCCAGAGTGTTTTAAAATTCCCTCTACTGAATGCAAAGTATCTCTCCACTTTTCTACTACGTGAGGAGTGGTAGAAAGAATTCCTTAACGCATTTCAGTTTATGTTGCAATACGTTTGGGTCGCATATTTTTTGTCTTAAGTGTTATTATCAAAGGAAAAGACAAATATAGCAAGCATAAATTATGTAGATAAACCTCTCGAGGTCAGTATGCATACTATAGTTCCATATGCAAATAAGTATGCATATAGTCCTATACGTTCTTTTTAAACTTGTATATTCAGACAATAAATAAAGTAAGAATATCATGTGATGCATATCATATGACGTTTAGGTCACATGATTTTTGTCTTAAGTGTCATTATGAAAGGAGAAGACAATTATATTAAGTATATGGTATGTATATAAACCTCTCGAGGTCTATACACATTCCATATACGGGCTATAGTTCTATATACAAATCAGTATGTATATGTAGAGTACCAGTAAGTTCTTTTTAAACTTGCATATTCTAAGAATAAATAAAGAAAAAAATATCATTTTCAAAAACAGAATCTGTAGCATTCAGAAGAAAACTGATATCAGATATGAAACCACAAAACAAATTAAATAAGATCTGCTACTTATATAAATGCAACAGAAAATGTGTGCCACAATATTTTAAATGTTTTAATTTCATTTTTTTTCAAATTTGATTGGGTTAAAAAACTGGCAGTCTAGATCAAAAAATAAGTTGTTCTGTTCTGGATGAACCTTCCGCAGAAGGCCCTGGCTAACCTTGGGCTGTTGTGCCAATATAATGATGAATTTCGCAATAATTTCATGAATTAAATTAGTTAATTTTAATATATAGATACATTTCCTTTAATTACAAATATATTTTAGATAATATGAACCACCTTTTTATTTACTGAAACTAGAAACTGTCTTTCTTTTTACCGTTTTTTTTAAAAGGACGCCAGTTACAAATAGTTTCAATAATTTTCTTTTATAGTCAAATTTTATCGAGAGCAAAAATTGCAAGGGCAATTTTAAAGTAATCGATAAACATAGAAAAAAATTCAAAAAGAAAAAAATATGATGAAAAATTTAATATTACGTTTAAAGGCTATTTTCTCATTGTAGTAAAAACTAATATTTTATCTATGTATTGGTTTATTGGAATGCAAATCTGTCTATAATAAATATAATTTATATTTTAAAATATAACATTATAATAAATTTATAAATATAACATACATTTTCTCTTTCAAGTAGTCAATCTTTAAAAATTAATTCATTATACTTTTATGTCAGGTGAATATCCTATTGAAATTCAGTTGTTTTCATTTAAATAACGAACGCAATATTCTATCTTTTTAAAAGATATTTTCCTCTTTTTCGTTCTTTTTCTTTTACTCTAACACGCGCAGATACTTTTGACCTTTATGTCCCGTCCAATCACATGTCGAAGAAAAGAAACCTATCCCTGCCATAATGTTGCTTTTTTTTTTTGTATCTGTTGTTTTGTATGTCATCCAAAATTATAATATTAAATCATAATTAAATCCTTTCTCTATATCTTGACTAATATTGAAATTGTAGATGAATAGTGCGCAAATTAGAATAACGGTTCCCTTTCTTTAATGAAATCTTATCCTTGGCTGACATGTTTTTATGGACTATTCTCTAGAAAATGTAATACATATTTGTGAGCTTCTTGTGTTTATTCGATTTATTTTTCGTTTAAAAAAATCTTTTTCACTTTAAAAACTTAAGCAATATTTGAGTTGATAATACCAGGGGAATTCGATGAAAAAATCTCTAGAAAAAAATCATTCTGCTCACAAAAAAAAAAAAAAAAAAAAAACTATAAGTTTAAAAATAAAACTACAGGTAATTTTTTTTTCTTCCTTAAATCTGCCTACGGCCCAATTTTTTTCAAAGGGTTTTAAATTATCAATGAGGTATGCATTTTTTGTTTGGAACCGGGCATTAATCAGATTTCATTATTTCTTCTTGGTATTTATACTGTTTTAGGGTTCGAAAAAATCATTAAGAATTTTTAAATTTTTTATCCTTGCGTGTTCTAAAATTGAATTATAGTGTTACAAAATATTTAATTACTATTTTTTTGTAATATAAATTTGAATTTTCAACATCAGTTTTTCTTTACTTCTTAAGTTTAAATATCAATCACTATAAATTCAGTATTTAATTCATAAAGATCTTTTCTTTCATAGAGTAATGACGAATTGTTTTGTCTAGTTTTTGTCTCCCCTTTTTTACTCAGTCAATTTTGGTTTAATTTATCTAATTATTCCGTTTTACCGTGCACTTTTATTTAACATTTTCCGCTCATTTTTTAGTTTTTCTGTTCATCTTCTTTTTGTCCTTTTTGAAGGACGGTGATGACACCTTACGAAAAAAAAAGTATATATATATAT
>NC_092209.1:5550101-5555017 GCF_043381705.1 Parasteatoda tepidariorum
AAATCTTCATCCTCATTGTCTTAACATTGATTGGATGAAAGAGGAAAAGAAAGAGGCAGGGGTGGTTATATATATATATATATACACACACAATATTTTATTCTATAGCCCTCGATGAAAAGCCGACTCATATTTTTGGAATTACGCAACTAGTGTTCAACTCCGTAACCTTGTAATTTCGAAACCAATCCCGAAGACAAAGGAACTCCTGGATGAAGAATTGGGAAAAATTTGTTTTCGTGGAAGACTTTTTGATCGAATTAACCCGCATTTGCGTTACAAGGAGAGGAAAACCGCGAAAACCTTTAACTGTTAGCCTGACGGCAAGGGAACTCTAATCCATGAGTCGTCAAAAGCTTGAGATATTTTACGTCAACTATACACAAATCACATACGCCTTGGAGATATGGAAAATATCGACATCCCAGAATGTGCTGGCTGAAGGGATAGAACACCTGCCTGCCAATGAGGTGACCCAGGTTCGAATTCCAACGGTTGTTGATTCATAAGAATTCTGGCTATAACAAAGTCTATATTCAAAATTCCAAGGCTATATTCAAAATTCCTGGCTATATTCAAAATTCCAAGGCTATAGAGTTGAACAGTGGTATTCGTTAGCTCAAAATTGGATCGGCTGTTCAGCGCTGGTTATAAAACAAAATAAATATAGACATCACAGCATAAATTATCGCGTCACTTTCTGTTGAAATTATCGACAGTCATTTGCAAGATTGTCATTGAGTTATTAGTTGTCTTTGAGGCAAAAATGAGTTTCAATAATTTTACAAAATCATTTTATTACAGCTTGTTTGTTTATGGGAAGATAAAACTATCCATGTGTTCTGCGACTTTTTTACCGATAATAAATGGGATATAATAAATAATATAAATAAATGGGATTATCTTTTGTGAAGTGAAATTTACAGTATTAAAAGCTTATTTTACTCCACACGTAAACCAGCTAAAATGAAATGTTTTTGCTTTACCTCTTTTCCGTCTTATTTTCACTCCGTTTGAGGTTATAAAACAGGAACATTGAAATCAAATAATCCTAACAACAAATTTACCTTGGTGCCAGTTGGGATCAATATGGGTCCTAGAAGAAATTCCACCGAGGGACCAATATTAGGATGCCTAGATTTTTTATTGATTAATTGATAGATGCAAATTTTTTGCCCAAGTGCCATGGTTTGGCTATACCGCTCCCAAAGACTAGGTTAAAATTACTATAACTTGGTTAAAATAAGAACAGATGGGTTAAAATGGGCAGCTTGTCCAAAATTAAAATAATTAGTTTAAAATATGCCAACTTGGTTATAACTAGAACAAATCAAATAGTTGTTGTTGTTATAATAATAAAAATAGTAAAACCCGATATGTTTAAGGCAGAGAATTAAGTTTTGGATAATTTTTTAATGATGGCCCTAGATTTTTTAATAATGGTCCAGAAAGGACTATATAACGTCTAGATTTTCTGAATAATGAATATAAAATATCGGATGTATCCGACAATTTCATATAGTGCCGATATAGGTTGTGAAGTGGGTGTAAGACATCAGGGGAAACGGACAATTCTATATAGGGCCGATATTCATTGTAAAGTGGGTGTAAAATATCTGGAGAAACGGACAATTTCATATAGTGCCGATATAGGTTGTAAAGTGAGTGTAAGACATCAGGGGAAACGGACAATTCTATATAGGGCCGATATTCATTGTAAAGTGGGTGTAAAATGTCTGGGGAAACGGGCAATTTCATATAGAGCAGATATAGGTTGTAAAGTGGGTGTAAGACATCAGGGGAAACGGATAATTCTATATAGGGCCGATATTCATTGTAAAGTGGGTGTAAAATATCTGGAGAAACGGACAATTTCATTTAGTGCCGATATAGGTTGTAAAGTGGGTGTAAGACATCAGGGGAATCGGTCAATTCGATATAGAGCCGATATGGGTTATAAATAAAATGTGAAATATCAGGGGAATCAGATGATTCTATATCGGGTCAATATCGGAAAATAACGGCCCTTTGAAATCTTATTCGGCCAATATTTGTGAATATTGGACAAATGAGAGTCCAAGTTATTTTTGTGCTGGAAAAGACGTAGCTATCTCTCAAATAACTGGTAGCTATTTATATTAGTACTAGTTTATGTCTGAAAAACAGCACTTTAATATCTTCACTTATGAAATGGAGCAGGGTACCTGAGCCAAACAGGGTCTTTGCTTATTCAACGGGTGCGTAACATTCAGTGTGCTAGATAAATTATATAAAAAAAAAGAGAAAAGTTTCATGTAGGAGAGGAATGGATGTCGTTGTTCCTTTTGCTTAGTCTTTAACCTGTTGAATGCCATAGGGATCACTGGTGACCGAGACTGAGATTGTTCGGAGCACCACGGGTGTCACCGGTGACCGACGAAGCCAAGATTATAAGAAACACATAATTCGAATAAATTTTTATTTTTTTTTATATTATAATCGTTACTGAAATGGTTTGAAGACATTAATGCAATATAAAACACACACAAAATAGTTTTATTTATTTACACAGAAATGCCAACTTGCTCCGGACTGGAATAAATATTTTCAAGAGATAGTTTATTAATTGTGATTCTTGGTTTAATAAATTATCTTTAGTAGATTTTTATCCACCACTATTTCTAAACAATTCGTAGGGTTATATTATTCACCACTTTTATCTTGTATATGCTAAACCTTTTAAAAATCTAGCAAAATATGTCTAATATTTGCAAACTTAGTTTGTAGTAATTTACCATTTGGCCAGACGGGCAAACCATGCAAAATTAGCGCGACATTCAACGTGTTAATATATCAAGACGGGTAGTCGAAAATTGTTCTTCAAAGGAAACTCAAGAACGACTGCTTTTTTCCTGTCTGTGTAAATAAAGCCGGTTTTTGCCTGTTATTAATTTACTAACTTGCAGTGTTTGTTTTAGTACTCTCACTGTTTACAAAAATGATTTGTCTTGAAGTTGTAATGATTCGGTTTTATGTTTTCATTGTTTATATCTTAAATTATTGCAGCTTTATTTTAAATAGTTTACTGGATTGCCTGTTTTCTGATAGTTCTTTCCACATTTATTACAGAAAAGAATTAAATGTTTGATATTTGGTGGAAGTTTGAGATAGTTTGGAATGACGACAAAAGTGGTTGTTGCATTAATTTAGGGGTATTATGCATTAGACAGAAGATAAGAAATGCAGTTATCCATTAAGGTTACTTACTTATTTTATTTACCAAAACTGGGCACCTGGGCCGCGCAGCAGCGTCCCCTATCCCATACATCATGAAATAACTAAATACATTGATTTAAAAACATTTTGATGTAAGCAACATTATGGTAGCTTTTAAAAAAGTCAAGCTCTTTGCTTGATAAATTAAAAACAATTTGCATTACAAGAAATTTAAATATGATAATTATATACAGGCATGATTTGAAAATATACGTTGGTACTTATTTACAGACATAATTGGTGACCATTAAGGTTAAGTACAAAAGTGGGATTTATTTGTTCCTCCCTCTGCAAGATATTGTGGTAGAATCGGTAATCCATTTCTAAAATTTTTCTCTTTTCCTTTGCCAAGCAAACGCAGCTTGTGAATAATACTGGATGATAATCAGAAAGTTTATTAAATAGCTCATATAAAATTTGATATGTATAATTTTAATGCTTTTAAAATGCTGGCAAAACTACCAAAAATTCTGAAAGTTTTGGTTTTTAAATGTCTACCTCTCTATACAATTGTTTGCAAAAAGCTTAGTAGTTGACAGGCCTGCATTTGATTTAGATAGTAATAAGTTTGCCCGGAAACTTCTGGTCACCAAAATACTTTCTTTCTTTATTTATTTATAAAAAATTGGGCACGTGGACCGCTCAAAAGGCCCATATCCCATACATCATGAAATAAAATAAGAAATTAAAATAAAAAAAAGTTTGAGTTCAGCAGTCTATGGGGTGGCTATTACTGATCACTAAAGTGCTCTCCTGCTGTTAGAGTAATGCAAACGTTCGCTTATAAAAAAAAGCGGAAGGGTTTTAACCCTTAAACTCAATGGTAATGTTCTAGTTTAACCTTTTCGGGACGGGTGAGTCACAAATTTTTTTGTGCGGAATCAGAATCAGGAGGGATAAAATTAAAAAGCGGTAGCTTAATTTTGGGCATGTCTAATTTCTTTCATTTTAATTCTAACATGTCCAATCAAGGCTACTTCAAAGCACAACTACATAATTTTTATTTTGAATTAAGTAGTTGATACATTAAGTAAATTATTACTATTACTTCCCACAAATAAGCTGCTATGGAATTATTTTGCCTACTAGTTTTATTTGTTTTAACCTGATTGTCACCATTCTGAGAATGCATATATGATTCGTCCGTCTCGAAGAGGTTAAAGCAGTGTTACCCATTTTTTTTGTACCATGCCCCACCTAAGCCTTTCTAAAATTCTTATGCCCCCCTATTTAACATATACATAATTTTTAATATTAAAAAATCGAATTGTTCACTTAAGAAGCTTAGGAAATTGTTAGCAAAACAAAGTAAGTAAATTTTCAGAACATGTAATGAAAAACTAAAATTCAAATTCGAAATCATTTTAATAAAGATTTTTCTATAATAATTTAATATTTTAATTTAGTGAGATTCTTGCCCTTGATGCTTGTTGCACGTAGATTTTATCTTAGGTTCCAATTTGGTTAGCTTCAGTCTCAAGTCTCCCCGTTGTGTTATATCCAGACGATTTCTTTTTTTTTTAAAAACACAATATATCCATATAAATGAAAAAATAGACATAGAATTATTGTTTTAGTATAAATTAATTTATTTTGTTGTGCATGGGCAAGTAGTTTAAAATTTTAATATTAAGAGAGTATGTAATTTAAAAAATAATTAT
>NC_092209.1:5555308-5564028 GCF_043381705.1 Parasteatoda tepidariorum
TTAATTTTCAGGATTATGTCCAAAATAAGGGTGGTCAAAAAAAATTAAAGGGTGGTCATTTGTGGTCAAAAAGTGGTCAAACGAATACAATATAAAAATTTGATTTTTATTCATTTGGCGTGAAAATGCGAAGTTAGCCCCCGAATTTAATTTTCAGGATTATGTCCAAAATAAGGGTGGTCAAAAAAATTTAAAGGGTGGTCATTTGTGGTCAAAAAATGGTCAAACGAATGCAGTTTGAATTTTTTATTTTCCTCATTTTCGGGGGCTATCTTCGCATAGCTCTTCATTTCAGGTTTGTCGCTTAAAAATTCCCTAAGTAACATAATATTTATTGACCGCAATTATTTAAGAATTTGCTTTTTTCTTTCGATTTTGTCACCGAAATCTCGCATTGCATTTAAATGGCCCAGAGCAAAAGGTTTAAACTCATGTCGAGTCCATTTTTGAATTGCCCCCCCCCTTTACAATCAAATTGCCCCCCGGTGGGGCGCGGGCCCCACGTTGGGAAACACTGGGTTAAAGAGATACAGCATATGTGGCACTAAAGAGAATGTGTTTACCTATTCGAACTCGTAACGAAAGTATCCGACAGAACTGAGTGCTACATTTAACAAATACATTTAAGGGTAAATGCCCGACCACTTTTTTTATGAGAGGCACTTTTATTATCCTTGTTTAGTTGGTCGTGCTCTTTTTTCGAACAGAATCTCCCGCTAGACCTCAAAATTAGTACAGAATATCTAACTTTCTTTAATATTCTATGACATCTATTAAAATCAAGTACTGTGTTTTCTCATTACTTTCATGAGTTAACGATCTCCTTTTTTATTGCTTTCAGCGATTATGTTGCAACGGTAAAATTTTTCTATTATCTCTACACTATATTAGAGACAGTCCGATATCAGAATTTTCAGACAAAGATTTTTCTGTGTGAACTCCTAAATTGAAAAAAGAAGAAGAAAATGAAAGAGTAGCAAAAAAAGCGATAAAAAGAAATAAAGATAAAGAAGCCTTAAAAATAACGCGGAAAAGACAGACGTTATTGGGCGCATTTCTTGGCGCGTGATCTGTTCCAAAACACAACATGCTTGGCGACGCACATTATCAGTCAACGGTGTCTTTCCTAATGTTTGAAGTGAGGAAATTACCTTTCAAATAACTGGATGGATTTGGCTTCAAAAGCGTTTCGCTTTATATGATAAGGCAATGCCAGATAATTCTTGTTTACTTTCGGCGTTTGTAAACATAAGCTTCAGATGATAAAAATTTTAGTAATTGTTCCGGTTTTTAATATTGCGTGTGATGTTGAAATATAATTTAAAAATGTTAGGATTTTTTAAGTAAATTGAATGAGATGTGAACTCATAATGAATCAAATGAATGCCCATTGATAAACTTATAAAAATGCAGGTTAGTTGTATGAAACGTTAGTGTAAACCAAGGATGGGCAAACTACGGCCCGCGGGCCAACTGTGGCCCGTCGGAAGGTTTTATTTGGCCCGCGGATAGAATTTTAACTTGCCGATCCGTGGCGAATATAAACAAGATACACTATACATCCATTATTTTGTCTACTTTGTTTAAAGCTATTTTTGTTCTTTCTTTTTTTAACAAAGTACTTATGACGTTTTTACTTCCTCTATTGGTGGAATTGATGAAAATAGTAAGCACAGACTGCTTCAATTGATAAAATTTTGAAAGCAGAAGTTCTTTATAGAATAGCCGCAGATTAGCTCTAACAAGCGTTTGTCTTTCTCGAGGATCAGACGTGTGGAATCTAACATAGGTGCCAAAGTTTGAGTTTTGCAAATCATTACCAAAAGCTAGTTTCCAAAATTTAATATCTTATGCCTGCTTCCTCTCATGTTTGCTTCCTCTTATATATGTGAACAAGTGTTTTCATCTATGAACCTTTGAAACAATCACATCAGAAGTAGACTAACAGACAAGCATTTAGCCTCGTTCCTTAAAATAAGCACATCTCACTTCGAACCTCAATATAAGAAACTTTTAAAAATGAAATCGCAATTTCATTCATTGCATTAAATATTTCAATTAAAACTTGTATATCATTTTCTTTTATTTTAGAAGTTTTTACTCGGCCCACCAAACTTTTTTTCTCGATTTTTTGTCCTCGACCAAAAAAGTTTGCCCATCCTTGGTGTAAACAGTGTGTAAACGTTAGTGTAAGGTCTAGTTAAGGGCCACTGCCCGTTATGCCCTACACTAATGTTTATTAAAGTTAAGTGCCACTGCCCGGTATGCATTTAACCGGTATTCCGAACATTGATGTTTCTCCTAATCTATCCTCAGCAGATATTAAAATATAGAATAAATATAATAATATCAACAAATTATTTCATATCAAATCGGATGTAACAAATATTTCGGGCATTCACCATAGTGACTATGTGATTGTTTATATTCACCGGTGAAAGTCGACGCTCTCTTGATTCGACACTTTCACGGTAACATACAGTCTCTGGCCAAACTATTCGACGCAACTCTAAGATTCTATGCAAAATCTTAAGTATCAGGAGATACAGCTTTATTGTTTTTACTCAACAGAAACCGGTTTGCACTTGTTTACATTCGTGTATCAATTGGCTAAATTAGATGATATATGTAATAAATTCGATAAATTAAACGATATATAAATATAAAATATTTATTATATCAAGTATTATATTAGTAGTATTAATACATTATAATAATTAGGCAAAATCATTAGACGTACTGTAGTTTTTATAATAATTGCATGTTTTGCACTAGTTTATAGGCAATCTGTATTATATAAAACGCTAATACGTATGTATCAATAAAACCAATGATATTTCTTTTCTCGCGTTGGCAACAGTTTTCATTTCTAATTGATAGGCTTCGGCGCGCAAGAGCACGTAGTGAGCATCATATGTCTAATCGGGTGAATTCTCACCGAATTATCAAAAAAATTATCACAAAATTATCTTCATCGAAGCCGATGCTTTACATCCGGCGTTCAGTACTATTTCATATTGTTTTACAACACATGGTTTTAGCCCTCTGGTGGGAAAGACTTTAAAACAAAACTTACAACAGTTACTTTTCTCAACAACTGAAATTTAGAATAGTGTGATTAAGAAAAATATGTGAACTGTTTGCAAGTTCAAATTGATATTGAAATGCACAGGTTCAGAATTTTCTACGGTGAAAAGTTTTCGGAACTTCAGTGTTCAAAAAAGTATACAAAAGCTAGGCATTAAGAGCGTATCCAATGAGCGAGCAAAGCGAACATCGGATTGCGAAGCAATCCGAAATGAACTGCGAAAGCAGTTCCAGGGGTTGGCGAGCACCAGCGAGCAGGGGGCGAAGCCTCCTAGTACTTTTATATTTAAACATACATGTGATGGGTTTTTATTCAGGAGATTTTTCATATATTTCCTATTTGTATTTATTTTTAACGTATTGCATTACAATGTTAACCCGAACGTAAACAAGTGAAAACAGTGTCGTAAAAACAATAAAGCTGTATAGAGTATCACCTGACAATTAACATTTTACATAGAATTGTACAGTGCGTCTAATAATTTGACCTGGAACTGTATATGCTCATACACGTTTTTAACACGATTACTGCCAGCCGAATACAGGTGGTTATGCTATCTATAAAGAAAAAATCAAAGAATATTTTTCTTACTTTAGTTTTCAAAATTCACAAAAGTTTATTTCTATAAACATTGTGTTATTGTCGATATAGAAAACATATTTTTTGAAGAATAGTCGGGTGATAATATGCATCTAGCTTTCATTCGATTTGCATACCTGCCAACTTTTAATCCCTTCCATTATTATTTTTCCCAGTGGAATTGAAAGGAAATTAAAACTTCAATTTTAAGCAAACAAATACGTTGTATTTGAGAAAACTTTAGTTGACAACCAGGATAGTAACGCATATTAATATATGTGCTTAATTTTTGTAATAATAGTGGTGATCAATATCATTTAAAAAATTAAGATTATAAAAGAAAAAATAGTATATAATTACTACCACTTTAAATATAAAAATAAAATCTTCCGGAAGAGTTGGCAGGTATGGATTTGTTTTAGTGACACAAAATGATGGGTGACACAACTGTGACACCACATATATTTCTTAAAAAAGAAAATACAAAAAACAGAGCAGATGCCGTTGTCGAATTTCATTTATCTGGCATTTTTCATTAAATTATCTGATTTTATTGAATTAGACATATAAAAGCTATATTATGCATTTATAAAACACGTATTTGCAAAGAATTTAAACGAGATTCTTTTTTACATTTATGTGATTTTTTTCTACCATAATATCTATGTTCTTCAGCTTAATTTTAAATATTAAGTAAATGAAATAAATTTTTTACTATTATAATTTTTTACAATTTATTATAATAAACATGATAAAAATTCAAAAAAAGATATACTTCTTATCTCAAGTTTCAACCAAACAATTCAAAATTAATGTAATAAAAACAATGCTGATGATATAAATATTCACAAGCTTGAGAAATTGTTTAACTTTAGTGTTAAAAGAAAAAAAAATTCGACATATTCTTACATTTACAGGCAATTAGACCAATAAAAAATTTTTATTTCAACAAATCTATTTATGACAGCAATGAATGTTGATCTTTATCATTGTCATATTAGAGAGAGAAAAAGAACAGATGTAAGGAACAAAAAAAATCGATAAATATTGGAAAAAAACGAGAAAATGAATTTTAGTGTATAAACACATAAGACTTATCTCTTACTAAAATTACAATATAACAGTAAATGTTTTTTTGATGCTTTTGTATGAAAAAGTTTTCTGTTTAGTTTCACAAAAGATAAAAAATTTTCACGAAAGATAAAATTCCATAACTTCTCAAAAAATAAAAAGTAACCATATTTTAAATCCATTCAATCGTTTTCATGAAGATCCGATCATTACATCAAAAGTTATTCATCGTGGTCCGTTTATTTTTTTACGCACTGCGCAAATATATTCTTACCTTTATTGTTCAACTTGAACATCTCGATAACAAGGACATCTTGTTTACCAAAAAAAGGTAAAGCACGAGGAAAAAATACATAATGGTATTATTGGTTTCTTGTTTACTTGCAACTATATTAGCAAGTTATCTTGGAATCTTTAAATGCTTCTTTGAAAGATTTTATGAAATGATCAGAATAAGGAATACTATGTGTTCCACACGTAAACGCTGCTTTTCGAAATAAAAAAGCCATAGCTTAAGTGCCTTACGCTTGAAGCAATAGGATGATATTAAATTATATGTATGTGTGTGTGTGCAATCTTGCCGTGAAGAGTTATCAGGGCTTTAGAATAGGCAAATAACATAAAGATTTTAAAAGTTGATGAACTTCTTTAAAAATCGCCAATATGTCGACATTTTTCCACATAGATAAAAATTATCAAAAACAATGATTTATTCTCAGTTTTTCAAATTTTTATGCGCTCAGGTAATGCAGTATTAGAGTAAGTTTTTAAATGTTAAAAAAAATTAGTCAACTATTCAAATCTATTATTAGTTAAAATTTCAATTAATAGCCGTAAACTCAAAATTTGGTTCGGTTGTTCAACGACGTTGTTCAACTTTTTATAATTATAAATTACATTGAATAAAATATCATTCTATCTTTGTCAAATGAAAATAATGTACTGATATTTCAAATGTTTAAATTGTTGTTTTTAACCAATTTTTACACAACACCTTGAGCATCATATAAATATCTGCAATAGTTGGGAAAATGAATATTTTATGCTAAGATGACTTAACATTACTTTCCCTAAAATAAAAACTACCCTTTAAAATATATTTATTTGATTATCAGTCTAAAAATGTAATGGTTTTAATAGCATGGTTAAAATTAGAGGATTACTAATTTTTAGTTAGAAAGCAAAGATAAAAGAAATATTTTGCGTATTAATAAATATATTTTTTCTGGCTTATTGCAACTAATTTTTAGTTAGAAAGCAAAGATAAAAGAAATATTTTGCGTATTAATAAATATATTTTTTCTGGCTTATTGCTACTAAGAAATTACATTGTCAAATTACAATTGTTTCTCATACATACAGAGATGCCAACTGCTCCGGACACGCCAAAATAATTAAAAATACGGTAACTAACTACAAAGTAAATTTTGCAAATATTTGACTATCTTTGCATGCTTATTAAATGGTCTAGCTTGACCTAAGTAATATAAAGTGGTGAATTATCTAAGCCTACGAATTATTTAGAAATAGTGGTGGATAAAAATCTACTAAATTGAATTTATTAAACCAAGAATCACAATTTACAAACTACCACTTTAAGATATATCTTTGCTGTCCGGAGCAAGTTGGCATCTCTGTAAATGTACTGAATTTCCTCCGAGACAAATGTGTTAGCATTATGTTTTTATACAGGGCTCGAGCTAAGCATTCGCAACCTCGCGATAAAATAGAAAAATTTAGCGAATAAAATTGTATTTTAGCGAAAAAACTGGCGAATGATTTTTTCCACTGGAAAAAAAATAGATATTTAACTCGATCCTCAAAATTGCGGCAAAATGAATTTTTCTAAACAAATCAGTATTTTTTAATCTATTACAATAATTTTCGGTAGATGCTTAGCATAACCAATAACTATTGAGTCCAAATAATATAAGCCAGAAACAAATTACAATAGAAAAAATTTCTATGGGAAAAAATTAATCATGAAAAATTTTTAAGATCTGCATTTGGAGAATACTTTTGATATTTTTCTAATTTACTGGCTAATAATTTGAAATTCTTAGAGTGGGCCCTGTTATAGAATGTAACTAAATAAATATAAAATATATTATAATATAAAATTATTTATTATGAATGGTGTGATATATAAAATTATTTATTACAATCTGATTAAATTTTAAACTGTTAATATATATGTGAAAAAAAGTATTGCAATTATAAATAGAATATAAGGCAGTTACAAACTCAATCAAGTGGAATTTTATAAACAAAATCTTTTCTAATACATGTTTGTAATAATTTTTTTTTTAATGGTGGGCACTTAGGGTTTGTCCCATTGGCCACAGAAATGCCAGGACTGCTACTCTCTTCTCGTTACCCAGTGGGCACCTGTGGCGAAGCCACGGCGGTGGAGCATCGTCGCCCACGTCACACAACCACAAACCCGTTCATAGGGCGGGTCACATTCACGCACAAAGGAGGAAGGACATATAACACAGAGAGAGAAAGAAACATCCATGCCCTGAGCAGGATTCGAACCCGCGGCCAATGGCTCCTCAGTCAGTCACGCTAACCACTCGGCCACATGGTCGGCTGTTTGTAATCATTTGCAGCCGGATAGTTTCATTGGCAATATTAAAAAATAATAAATACTTTTTAAGTAATTCAAGATGGCGATATAAACAATCCCCGTAACCTCGACAATAGCCGATCAAAAAGTTTTTCCAGTTTATTGTCTAGAAACAGAATAAGCTTTCAATAATAGCCTTGGTGGCTCAGGAGATAGAGCACTCGCCTCCCAATGAGGTGAACCGGGTTTGAGTCTTGGCAATAACTGGTTGATTAGAATTCAACACCCGGCTCGCACCGACCACAGTGCTGACGTAAAAATATTTTCAGTGGTAAACGAATCATGGGTTAGAGTTTCCTTGCCGTCAGGTTAACCGTGGGAGGTTTCTGTGGTTCTATTCTCCATGTAACTCAAATTCCATCAAAAAGTACTCCACAAAGGCAAATTGCTCCCAATACTTGATCCAAAAGTTTTCTTGTCTTCTTGTTATGGGTTCAAAATTACAAGGCTACTGAGTTGATCGAATATTAGTAGTCGTAAACCAAAAATTGTGTTGGCATGTGGGGGTGGAGTTATCGTCAATGCCAACCTTCATCTGTTAAAAGGTACCTCATGATTGTATAAAGTTAGCATGCGTTATATACCAGTGAATTGATGTTTAATTTTCATAGTGGTATTTACGCCACATGCTGTTTTTTAATGGCTATAAAAAGTGGTATTATAAGCAACAACAAAACAGAATACAAAGTATTTATTTTTCTTTTTACTCCAGTTTACATTACACTCTCTGAAAATTTCCCCCCTTAATGGTAAAGTTTTCGGGTGGTTGGGAAATGGGTAGTAAACGTCCTCCAGATGAATAACACTTTTGACCTATTCAGCGTTTTATCCTCTTTCAGAAAATGAACTAAAAATGTTCCAATGAAGAACGTTTATGAACAAAACCTATTTTCCACTATAAACTAATTTCCGGAGACATCAAAAGTGATACTTGAGGATTCTCAAGATTACTGAAAAATTTTTAAATTTAAAGAGATTGGATAAAAATATGGATACTATTCTATACAAACTCAAATGTTTTGAAAGATTTTACATGGGGAAACTGTTGGTACATTTTGTAAGATCATGTTTGGATCTTTTCGAAATGGTGTACTTTTTACCAATGTAAAATTTGCTTCCCTTTTTCCATATTACTATTGTGTTAAAAGCATTCTTCTGTTAATATCAAAATTCTAGAAAACTTTTTCAAAATTGCTAGTATTAAAGCTGGAAAAAAGAGTTTAATCACTCCTTATTTTGATGATCCACATTTTACATGGCTACAAATATTTTTCAAAATGATATTTTTAGTTTCGTATATTTTTTGTCAGAATATTCAAATTTATGAAGAACGTGTAATGTTTATATATATAT
>NC_092209.1:5564061-5582800 GCF_043381705.1 Parasteatoda tepidariorum
TATATATATATGCACCTCTCTGCTACTTTGTAAATAAAATTTAAGATTAAAAAAAATATATCTATATGACCTCTGCGTATTGCATCATGAACTAAAATGTATTATAGCTTTGTACCCACCACTCCTAACGTAGCAGAGAAGATGGGATGCTTAGTGTTCACTCGGGTGAATTCTTGATAGGAATATACTATTGAATTGCCTAAAAACTATCTCTCACAAAGGTAAACCGATTTCAGATTTGAAATAAGCAATCCAAAACTATCTTAGATCCATTTAAAAATCTCATACAACGGGAAAAAAATGTTCCATAGTGTAACATAACCAGGGCTGCCAACTTTCTACGGTTTTTATAAAATTTCATTCTAGTGGTAGCTAAGTTTATGTTCTAATGTATTATTTTTTATTTATTTGAACTTATTTTCCACACCATTGCATATAAATGATTTAAAAGTTTATATTCAACGCCAATTTGTTCCAGCTCTTTAGAAGTGAGACTTTTAACATTTGGCAAAATTATTTAAAACTTTCAAAATTTTGGTTTTCAGATGTATACCACTTTATAAAACATTTTGCAAGTAGCGTAGTGCTTTACAGGCCTGCGTAACAATCGTTATGGAATATGCATAGAATAATTCCAATTCGAAAACTCGAACTATTATTCAATGCTGTATTATATCTAAAAAAAACTCTAAGTTATTTTCAAATAATTAAAACAAAATTACCATTACTTAACAGTTGAAATAACAATTCTATTATTTCACAATGCCGATTAAATCATAAGTTACAAAATATAATTATAGAAAAAAAAGTTCGAAAAATAGAATTGAAATTATAGAATAGTGTTTGGGAGTCTAGTAGTAAAGTGGGTCTTCCAAGGAAATCCGGCTAAACCAGTTTCCTTCTTTTCTCGTCTGCATCTTTAAACCATCAAGGTTGAATAAGACTACTCAAAAGCTTTTTTTTTTTACTGATAAAGGCTATGTATTTTATTCTACAATTTGATCATATGTCAAATCTAATATAAATTGTTTTGTCTCTGAGTTGGCCTTAATTACATGGACCTTTGATAAGGTGATAATTTATTGACATAAATATTTCAAAGTTATATAAAATAAATGACTAATATAGCTGCAAACGTTTCCTTTTCTTGCTGATAATATTTCCCAGTGGTATTAAACTCGTGCTTTAACGTGTTGAAGTTAAATCTGTTATTTTGGTCGCCTAAAATATTTAAAATGGTGCCAAACGTATAATTGTAATACACAGATAATTTTTAATACTGTAATCAGCGCTGTCAACTAAGTGTATATGTAATCAGTACTACGATTGTTCGCCGTATTTTTTTTTCTTTTTCTTTAATTGAAGCTGTAGCTATAGAGACAAGTTTTCTCCCACTTTTATGAAATCCTATCTTCCACTTTTTTTAAATTTTAACACCCATGAAATATTTTTTGAAAAAGTTGCTTATGTTCCCTTATATGTAAAATTTTTACGAAGTATAACAGCGATAATAATAAACATTACTCTTTTTTACCTCGAATATAAATAGTTGAAGCAAACATTTTCAAAACCAAGTTGATAATATGTTTGGTTTAACTGTTCGTATTTAAGTCCTTTAAAGTGTTCGGAAAATCATCAAAATTCTGGAAACTGTAATTTTTAATACACATGGTAAAATGTTTTTGCTGAAAGCAGAGCATCTACATAATTGCTTGATTATATAGTTTTTTTTTTTTTTTTTTTTGGAGACAGAGTCTCNGATGAGTTGTTTAAATTATTCGTAGTTAATGGTTTTCAAAATTCTTTTAAATCTTGTCTGCTTAATTTAGAATAAAATATTAATAATTAACTTTTGCTGACACTGCGAGATCAAAACATGTCTTTGCTGCCAAGGAAATTTCGTAAAATTGAAGAAATTAACGATATAATTTGAATTGATCTGGATTCAATAGCTGTGAGTTTAAGCCTAAAATGATAACTCGCAAAATATAATATCCATTGAAAGGGACTAAAAACTGATACATTACCATAACTGCCAACTTATACTGTCAGTGAAAACGATTTTACAAAACAACAATTAAAGTTCGAAATTTTTTTTAAAAATTAAACTACTTAAACATATAAGAGCTAATTAAGGTAGGTACTTTGTTTACGTCGCACTAGAGCTGCCTAATGAACTATACAGGGTGATTCTAAAAAGATGGGAAAAATTTTAGGAAGTGATAGTACACACCCAGACAAACAATTTTTATCAAAGAATGCATGGTCGAAAACAAAACACAAAGGTGCTGGCGCATTTGGAAAGTTCGTTGATGCAAACGTGAAAGCTCCATTCCTGTTGCGAGTTACTGCGCTGCGTTACTTGTCGCCAAGCTTTCGGCCGCTGCAGGGAAAGTTCGCCTATCTTTTCTTCGCCGTTGTACCAGCATAGCCGCTGCCGGTCACTGTTTTGAACACTTATTGTAATCACATGCCATTAAATTTGCTTTTATAACTTAACTTCATCGTTCTTTGTGTGTTTTTGCCTCATTTAAGAACATGAACTCTGACGCCCTCTAGCGGTTTTGGGTTTTGTTTTCGACCATGAATTCTTTGATAAAAATTGTTTGTCTGGGTGTGTACTATCACTTCCTAAAATTTTTCCCATCGTTTTAGAATCACGCTGTATATAAAACTGCTTCGTTTCCATGAAAAAGTAGTTATTGAATAGTTTGAAGGGAATAGATTTACGCCTCAGGAAAACTAGTTAAAACTGAAATGGTTTTACTACCATTTTTTCCGTCTCGCTTTCACCCATGCGACGGTCTGGGAACCATCCCTGAGGATGATCCGAAGACAATTTTGATGGCTCTCCTTCTTTGGCAGCCCGATGTCCTGCTCTCGAAGTCGAGCACTCTACGGTTTAACTTGGACTGATACCGCTCACCCTCGGTCCCTACTCAGGCTTATTAAAAAGGTCACCCACCCGCTTACTGGCCGCAATTAGTGATACTTGATTTCGGTGTTCTACTGGGAACCGTGACTTTATGATCAATCCACTGCGAGACAGAAGAGCTACTTTAAGACTTGCTTTATTGAAATTATATACATTATTAGCAAGCTTATAAACCCTTGTCAAGTAGAAGGACATCAAGAAGAATACATGCAGGAGGGCTACGGCGGAATTCGAACCCGCAACCTCCAAGCTTCGCATAACGTTTGGAGATGGACACCTCTCGTTCAGGGAGGGCCCCCTGATCATGCCAACAAGAAGATCATATTCACATATTTTTTTAATCATTTATTTGTCATGGGAGATGGATATTTTTTTCGAAAATTTAAATTGAAGATTTAATGTGTCAAAAAGCTATAATGTTGCTACCACTAGGAACATTTTTCCTCAACTAGCGTACAAGTTGGCCGCTGCGGGTATCTTTATGTAACCATTACTTAAGCTGTGCGAAGGGCTATGTCACATCCGTCTGTTTAGTTATGTATTATATATATATTTGCGTGCGCATATATGAAAGGGGAAAACTGAAACAATGCAGTAAAAATGTGACTTGTATAGAAATATGTTACATATGTATAATAATTCAATAGTGATAGTAAATTCACGCTATTCTGGCCGGAATTTTCTTTTCTAAGATACCACTTTTATGTTTGTGGGTATCGTAGGTCAGAGTTTTCATCAAAATAATTTTTTTTTAGCAATGTAGCTTAGAGGAGCCATGGTGGCTCAGGGGATAGAGCGATCTTCTCTCAACGAGGTTGACGGGTTCGAATCCCAACGATGGCTGGAATTCATATTCCGCACCCTCCTCGCAACGACCACAGTGCTGATGTAAAACATCCTCAGAGGTAGACGAATCATGGGTTAGAGTTTACTTATCGTCAGAGTAACCATGGGAGGTTTTCGTGGTTTTCCTCTCCGTGAAACGCAAATGGGGGGTTAGTTATATCAAAAAGTCCTCCGCGAAGGTAAATTTCTCCCTATACTTGATCCAAGAGTTCCCTTGTCTTCTGGATTGGGTTTAAAATTACAAATTTATGGAGTTGAGCATTCGTTGTACAAAACTCAAAATTTTGTCAGCTGCTCAACGACGGTTATGAGATAAAATCTAGCTTAGAGAGCTGCGGTAGCTCAGGGGGAAAAGCGCTCGTCTCCCATTCAGGTGTGCTAGTTTCGAATCCCAGAAGTGGCTAGTTGATACGAACTCTGCTCCAGTCTCGCACTGATCACANCCATCAAACAGTCCTCCGCGAAGGTAAATTTCTCCCTATACTTGATCCAAGAGTTCCCTTGTCTTATGGATTGGGTTTAAAATTACAAATTTACGGTGTTGAGCATTCGTTGTACAAAACTCAAATTTTTGTCAGCTGCTCAACGACGGTTATGAGATAAAATCTAGCTTAGAGAGCTGCGGTAGCTCAGGGGGAAAAGCGCTCGTCCCCCATTCAGGTGTGCTAGTTTCGAATCCCAGAAATGGCTAGTTGATACGAACTCTGCTCCAGGCTCGAACTGATCACAGTGATGGCGTAAAATATCCTCAGTCATAGACGAATATTATGTTAGAGTCCGCTTGCCGTCAGGCTAACCATGGGAGGTTTTCTCGATTTTCCTTTCCATGTCATGCAAATGCGGGGAAGTTCAATCAAAAAGTACTGCACGAAGGCAAATTTTTTCCAGAATTTTTTTTATTTGATCCAGAAGGTCCTTTGTCTTCTGGGTTGTGTTCAAAATTCCAAACGGATTGTCAGTAGTAAACTCACAATGGTGTCGGCTATTCAACGGCGGTTATAAAATAAAATATAATATAGCTGAAATATATCATTTGTGGTCTTGGTGATCTTATATCTAGTAAATGATCGATGTTTGTCATCTTTTCTCTAGCTCTGTAACATTTTTCAAAACCAAATACAATTCCTGCACAACTAAATTATAAAGTGGTAGCTTATAAAAGAAATATGCAATAAGAGAAAATAGTCCCCGGAGAAATTGAATACATTGGCCCCGTTTACATGAGCAATCTATTAATCCGGGGTAAAAGAAGGGTACAGGGATTTTACAGGGCAATGTATAATCGGTAAGAAAACCCGTTTACACGCAAAAGAATTTCAACCCCGGATTTTCAAACAACTTCCTCTACGTCATTGGTCACATGATAAATCGGAAGTAAGAAAATATATCAGCTGGCTTCTTTTCTTTTTTTCCCGCCATTATTTGAAACAAATTAAAATATTTTCACGTTCCGAGTTCCAAAACAAAACACATGGGCCCAGAACGTAAACAATCACGTGACTCGCAATGCATCTCGGGAAAGCGAGGTGAGCTTACCCTGCATATTTCCATCTCCTACTAGGAATTATTATACCCTTCTTTCAGTCCTTCAATTTTTCCCTGCGTAGGGGAAGAAGGGTAGAAAATGACGAAAATTCCAGCTTTTACCCCGCATTTTTGTGCACGTAAACGGGGCTATTGATATGCACACAGTCGGTAGCCAACTTTTTTTTAATTCAAAAGCATTTTTTATTCATTAATAAAAATATATAATTATAGAGCATATTATTTACAACTAATTCCATTCAACTTTGGAGGTAATTTTAATAACTTCATTCATTGAAGCTTGTCGTAAAAGAGGTTGGAGACAAAAGATTTTATAAATACATATAGGAAGATTTACTTTGATATGAGTTACAGAAGAGCAGTCATGTTCGCCATTTCTTTTCTCGCCTCGCTTGTTTTATTATATTCCAGTGAGTGGCAACAAGGCGTTTAAGGTCATCCTACTAAAAATAAAGAAATATTTCTAATTTACTTCCTTTTTTATATTTATCTACCTTACTGGGTGAAAAAAAAAATAACAATGTGAGATTTGTTCCTGATATTTATATTGTTTGGAAGATGTAATTACCCATTAAAGGTTTTTATTTATATTTTATTTTATAACCGTCATTAAACAGTCTACCCAATTTTGAATTTACGACTGTTAATATTCAACTCCGTAGCCTTGCCATTTCGAACTTAATCCAGAAGACAGGGAAACTCCTGGATGAAGTGTTGGGAGAAATTTGCCTTCGTGGTGGACATTTGGATGGAACTAACTCTCTTTCAAATATTCTTCAAGTTGTGACATTTAGCAGCTTGGTGCTATCGCAACTTAGAATCATGCATTTTATACTTTTCTCTTCAATTTTAATCATTATTGCAATTGTATCTTAAATTGTATTGTATATATATAGCCATGGTGGCTCANNGATATTATATATATATATATATATATATATATATATATACTTGTATATATTACTGAAAATTGGTTTTGAAAAAATAGGGTTTTGTGTTAAGGTTGTTACTAAGAGTGAGTGATTAATTTTCAAAGTGCAATTTTTGTATTACCTGTACTCTGTTTGATGCTATTAAAATAATTATTGTTTTTGTTGCTTCTTTTCCTACAATTTAAAATTTTTTCACCCATTTATTCTTTTAAAATGGGACAGTTAAATAATGAAAATTTGAATCATGAGTTTAAATTTTACCTTTTAGCAATTTTTTTTCCAAAAAAAAAAAAAATTGTCTTTAACATAAACAAATTAAAGAAGAAAGGGAAAGCAGTTTTTGAAGATCAGGGTTGTAGTTTAAAAAAAAAAAAATCTCGGAACGAACTGAAATTTTACAGAAATTTTTATTTAAATGCACAACACGCCAAGAGTAACCAAATCACCGATCGTAATTAAACAAACTTAGTCTTAATTTGCAGAGTTAAAAAAAAAAAAATGAAATTTATCAGCGCCCAAGTGAAAACTAATCCCAAAGTTTCTGAAAATATATTTGAAAATTCACTGTTTTACCTTTCCTATTTATAATAAGTAAATAAAATCATATTTGCTAAAGAATCTCTATTAACGATTTCTGTTCTAAGAAATTTAAAATGGACAGGTGAGTTTCTCAGTTTTCCCATGACGTTGGTAAGCTTACGAATTTTGTTTTAACAGAACAAAAGTTCAACTCAATTTAAACTAACCTCAAAAATAAATATTTCCTTCACTTCAGTTACAATTCTAATTTAAAGTAAATTGGACTCCATTGCAAACGATTTTTAACGGTGCAGTTCCATTTGGCGGGAAATCCCACGTGACATTATCTCTCTAAATGCTGTTGTAAATAAAGGTCAACGCGGGTTTCCTTTCCCATGAGAAAACTTTCTTCGGTGACGGAACATTCCGGAAAAAGAGAACAATGGACAGTCAGGTAAACGAATTATCTTTATTACCATGTAGATGAGTTTCAAACAGAATATGTAAAAAGAACGTTCAACATCAGATAACGGAATACGCAGACCTCCTTTTATCTTTATCAGGATCTTCGGAAGATGTTAAAGCTGCCGGTTGGTGACTCACAGTCATTGAATTCCTGCTGTAGTGGACATTTCGATGAAACAGATAATTAAAAACCATTTTAGAACGTGTTCTGTTTTCTAATGTTGAAAAGAAATGGACGATTGGAAGGCAGTATAAAGACTTTTATTAGGTGTCACAGCCCTGTATAAATGGCAGTAACCCTTCATGCAACAGGTCATTGTCTAAGAGGTTGACCACTTTGTCTCGGTCAGTAAATGTTTTTACATTGACCCATTCACCATCTTTTTGTACTGATTTGAAAAGTTCCTTTATGAAAAAGAAGTAAGACACTTGCGCCTTACTAAGTGGTAGCACCGTCCTGTAAAAATATTCAAATGTGTCAATTTGCTTTAAATTAGCAAAAAAATTAAGCTTTAATGTAATATAAATCTAACAAAATATACATTTTTTAGTTTTCACTTTGATCTAAAAAATAACACTTTTCACATATTTACTACTTAATATAATTTCTTAAATTGTTTACATGGCGAGTTAGCTAAAATGTTTCATTTCATGTAAAAATAGATTAAGAAATATAATTCTTACTACAATTTTAATTTAATTGGAACATTGTGATTACTGGCCCAAACTAATTGGATATTTTTAGTGTTAGCTATCACTTAAATGTTTCGAGAGAAAAAAGTGGATTTTTATTAAGTTCCTAAAACGCATACGTTTGTAAGCGAGTGAACTAAATACAAAGGACGGCTTATAAGCCCTTGTCAAATTATAGAACAGCACAAACGTCCAGATATAAAGCAGGATTTCAATCCGTTACCGACGCACGACAAAGCGTTAGGTTTCAGGTGAATATGAAAATATTAAAACTATTGATGTAGTGAGCCAAGAACAAATTTATTCTTGTGCCAAAAAAAAAAAAAAAAAAAAAAAATCCTCTGATTGAAATCGTTTGGTAACCAGTCGTTTTAATGAAAAAGGACGTAAAAGGAGAACATACGTATATGCCTAACGGATTAAGTTAAGAAATAATACTTCTTAAGGGAGTCAAAAACCTGAAAACTACACAAATTTTGATATTTTTTGTTTCAATTATTTTAAAAAACAATCGACTTTTTTTTCCAAAACTGAAATAGTCTGTTATTTTTCCAAATCAAAAAGCGATGTAATTAAAACTTGATCTAAATCATTGATAAGTCTAATTAGTGGTTGAAACATAAATTCTGCTTAGGTTAAACATTTTTATCTACTTTTTCTTTTCTTTTCTCCAAGCTTTGGACATGTACCTAGGTCATTATGGACCCTTTACCATATAGCCCAAAGCTTGGCTACTGGTCCGGCTCCACTCCAGCCTAGGAACGAGCCCATTCAGCAAGAATTTATTAAGAATTTAGATCAGTACAAAGTCACAATATTTTAAAAAAATACAAAGATTAAATATGGTACAAGTTAATAACACATAATAACAAAAATAATAAAAGAAGTATAAAAGGAAAAAAAACTTAAAGGCCATAAACTATTTGTTATTGCCTTAACTAAATAAACAATTTTGAAAAAGATCCCCCCCCCTTCTCTTTTTCTTTGCTTTTTTGTATACAGAAACTGAGGTTGAATACTATATCAAAAAAGTTTAAGAGGTTATAAACACTAAGTTTTATCTACTAAAAGAATTATATGATATGTGATATTAGAATATATCATATGGTTAAAAGGAATGCTAGAACAATAGCACCTTTTTTGCCTTAATGGTCAACAACAACAAAAGGAGCACTAACATAAAATTAGCACTAACATACTTTCTTTTATTATTTTAAATTAGAGCTAATAAAATAAAATATTTATTCAATTTAAATGTAATCCTAATACCAATATCATTCAAAAATTAAATAAGAGCTCGATCCTCGTCACTACAATATTAGAACAAAAATTAGGGGATGTTCTGGATTTTTAAATAATCCGTACTTTATTTGTTGACCTTTTTTTAAAATTTAATCAGAAACTAGTTATACAAAAATAACAATTCCATTAGCTAAAATGTAAAATATATTTAAAAAAAAAACGTTGAAACAACTAGCAATTATCAGGTTGTCTTTTTGTTTTCAGAAATTTAAAAAAAAAACAGGTTAAGAAAACAACTAACACATAAATACTAGTTCTGAAAATTGCTGCAACGCAGAAATGAAATTTCATTGGCACATTAATGACTTGGAAGCCCGGGAAAAACTTCAACGTAATCCCCTCGCTTTCGCTTTTATTTAATTTTCTGCGTCATTATCTAAGAGAACAGAATAAAAAAAACTTTCTTTGAATTTATGACCTTGTCTTTTTTTGTTGTTTTAGATCCAAATTGCTCATTATTTTTCATCTTTCTCATCCAAATTTTATTTTTAGTCGTGTGTTTTGAAAGCTTATTTCGAAGGCTAAATTGATATTTACGGTCAGTCAGTTGAACATTACGAACCCCAGGTTGAACGCTTCATGGGTTGTCATAGCTGAAAAAAATCAATATCTCGTGCAATTCATTCATATTAACTGCCTATGCGATAACATCATTTGTCAATTAGATTACTTCTAAGTCTTTTTTTTATATTTTGTTTCGTTCATTGTTATAGTATTACTTTGATGCATTTTATTTATGTCATTTAAAATATTAGATATCTATTGTCTGGGATTTCATTTTTAATCTAAACAATTAATCTCTAACGTTTTCAAGTTTACTTATTGAATGTTAATCTCGATGCTAATTTAAAAAATTCATTTAGAAAAATCGACTTGTAGGTGTTATTATTTCAAAAATTAGTGGAAAAAAGTTGTTTTCTGAAATTGGTTTTAGGTCATTGAACTTTTCTAAAAGATGACTGGTGTCGATTCATTTATCAGCGAAAAATATTTCATAAAATAACCAATAAAAAAAAGAGATAACCAAATAGCTTTTATGAGTTTCATAAAAATAGAGTGAATTAGTTTTTCGCTCTTTTTTTATCTCTTAAATGTTTGTTTTGCATTTATTTTTTAAAAAAAAAGCGTAAAGCATATAGAAGATTAAAAAAGAACTTCGAGTTTCATGCACTTATCTACAAATTTTTATGCGTGTCTTTATAGCCAACAAATTGTGTCTACGTGTTATTTATTTCCATAAAAATATCGAACTTGTCTTGAATTCATCGATACAGCTTTACGGATGGGCCTGGTCGGGTGACATATTAAATCAGAGATGCAAACTTGCTCCTCTTTGAGAACTAACTTTTTCTGGAGCATACCTGCCAACTCTTCCGGATTTTCCGGAAGATTTTATTTTCATATTTAAAGTGGTAGTAAATATATACTATTTTTTTCTTTTATAAACTTAATTTTTAAATGATTTTGATCACCACTATTCTTTCAAAAATTAAGCACATATATTAATATGCGGTACTATCACGGTTAACAACTTAAGTTTTTTCAAATGCAACGTATTTGTTTGCTTAAAATTGAAGTTTTAATTCCATTTTAATATCACTGGAAAAAATGATAATGGAAGGTATGCTAGTGATAGCAAAATTTATCTCTTAATATAGAATTCTTGTTGTAATAAATTTGATTTAACGTGAATATGGCCACAACTACATCTAAATAGTTCAAAAGTTCATAAAAATCACCTCCTCATTCTAGCTATGTCGCGGATTTGCTCTTTAAAAAAAATCGCAATGATCCATAATTCTGCAAGTTGTAGCTTAAAAATATCTTTCTTGATAACGATACAGCAGCTGTATCACTGCACAGCAGGCCTGAAAGCGAGACGGAAAAAAGAAATAAGTGGTATCAGTATTATTTCAATAATAGATAATTTTCGGGAGTAATAAATCTATTCTTAACAATAAACAATTCATGGCTATTATTTTTTTTTTCGGGGAAGAAGCAATTCAATATATAAATTATATCGGTTAAAAAAGTTTGGTAGTTATGGATATTTTGCTATTCTTGAAAAAAGAAAAGCTGAAAATGAAATTTATTTTTTTTTCCAGTTTCTTCTCTTTTCCGTCTTGATATATATGGACTTTCTGCCCTGCTGCACTGTCTAGTGCATAAGGACTGAAACCAGACGAAAATCGTCATGAACATAACTGGATCTGCAGTTCGCACCGAGGTTACTGCGTTCTCGATTTTTTTTTTTTAAGCAATAGTGATTTTATTTGTAATCCTGCCCCCTTTTGCCTACATTCTTTAGTAACCTATGAATTTTAGTTCATTTCCTAAAAGCATGCCAGCCAACTACTATGCATTTTGCAAAACATTATATAGAGTGGTCCCGTTTAAAATCTAAAGCTATCAGAATTTTTGGTAATTTTGACAACATTTTAAAAGCTTTATAACGAGAGAGCTGGTACAGCGCGATGTTACACATGAACTTTTAAATCATTTATATGTAGTGGTGGGGAAATAAGTTTAAATGAATATAAAAAAAATAAAGCATTAAAACATAAACTTAGCTACCACAATAATAATTTTTTACTAAAAGCGTAGAAAGTTGGCAAGCCCTGTAAAAGACGGTGAAACACTGAATCGGTTTTAAAACAAAATTTTAACCCTTTGCACTCGAAGTCCTTTCAACTGTTTCAACTTTCAACTCAACAAAAAAAGGGACGCAATCACTAAAATTTTGAATAATTTTTTTACAAACTTACCTCATAATACCCGGAGATGACTGATTTTTTTACAAACTTACCTCATAATACCCGGAGATGACTGAATGAAATGGTAACTAAACATTAAGATGAAAAAAATGTCACAATTAGAGTGGTGGGTAATTTATAGGCGACAGTGGTGACTGACAGTCACCTCTCGAGTGCATAGGGTTAAAAAATGTAACCAGCTAAGTATAAATTGGTTTTCAAATTTTAACGCAGTTCAGAGCTGAAAGCCTATAGATATCAGAAATTACTTTAAAAAATAAACTGACCTTCCTTCAATCCCTTGGGGACGGGTGATTCATAAAATCATTCGTACAGAATCAGGATGTAAATAAATAAAAAACGGTAGTTTAAATTTAGGAGTTGCTAATTTGACAGACTTACTTAGCTTTTACTTTAATTATTGTTAGTTTAATCATACATATATAATCAATGTTAGCTCAAAGTGTAACTAAATAATTTTATTTTGAACTAAAGTAATGGTGAATTAAATAAATCAAACAATTATTACCCCGCCCACAAATAAACTGCTAAAGAATTACTTTGGTTACCAGTTTTATCTTTCTACCCTGATTGATGCGGTTTTATGCTGGCACGTATTTGCGACAGTCGGCGCGAAAGGGTTAATAAATGGGCTTCTTGGGCCGCTTGCGGTCCTTTTTCCATTCGTTTCAAACTTGCGATTTTTGTGTTACTACTCAGGTATGCCTATCAGGGCTGAAAGCCTATATGTATACCAAGACGGAAAAGAACAAAAACTGGTACGAAAGACGTTCCATTCTAGCATTTTTTTTTTCTCGAGAAAAGTTACATTTCTGTAACTACCAAGAATTTTTTTACAATTCTAGCATATATATAAAACTTCTTCATTTCCGCAAAGGAAAAGTAGATATTGTAAAATAGCTAAAAAGAATAGACTTATTCCTTCTGAAAACTAGTTGAAAGTGATTTGATTTTACTACCAGCTTTCCTCTTTTCCGTCTCGCTTTCACCCATGACGCAGTTTGGACTACTGCTGCAAAAACACAACATTCGGGACGTAAAAGCGATATATTTAAGAAAAAAAGTGTTACAACGTTTATGCTTATTTCGTAGATTCGATGGAATCTTAGGTGTACATTTCTGTATGTAGATCTCATGTCTTAGCTAATCTTAATGATCAATGATCAAGTATCAAACTGAACCAATAAATTCCCTCTTTGAAAGTTGTCTACTTGTTGTTAAATAGATAGTCAATTGCTATCTCAACTTCACTGTATAAGGTGAAAAAGAGTGTCTTGTTTCATCAAAATAAGTTTCGAAAGTAAAACATTTATCCGTTTTTGTTTTTTAAAAAAAATTTTTATTCAAATATCAGCCGACACATAAAATCGACTTTATTATACACTTGTATTCCAGTTTACATACACAAGGTTCCTGCGGGCCTTGTGAATTTTAAAAAGTGGTAGCAAAAATTAAACATATTTCTAAACTTTAATTTCTGTGTTACCACCACTAAAAATTATTTTCCAAAGAAAATATATTAACATGAAAATTACCGCTTCTAAACCACTTTACGACAAGTAGTAGATTAAGATAAGAAATTTCTCTTAGCATTTTATTTAATTTACTGCCACTACTAAAAGTTTTCAAGGACCGCTGGAACTCTGATCTCAAACTTAAACCTCGTGTAGCAATATCCCATCGCAAAAGAAAAAAAATCAAACATCAAAGAAAGATAAAAAATTTTGAACAGTATGTTGTGTAGTCATTAGCGAGTAAATTACACAGAAGAAAGAAAAAGCATTTTAAATTTTCTTTAAAATTTATTTTTTTTATCTGCCGCCCCAGATTTTTGAACGGATCTCAGGTATTATAGCGCCGCTGATTACAATCTGTAATGAGTTTCTCTCCACGTGCTACAGTTTTTATGCAATCTATTAATATAGTCCTCAACAAGATATTTTAAAATTCACTCCAGTGACTGCCAAGTGTCCTCACTTCTCTGTCACGTAAGGCGTGGTAGGAAAGCGGCGACTATACATTTCAGTTTATAATATAAGATGATAGGTTTTTCGTCTTTAGTGTCATTTTCAAAGGAACAGACAGAGTTGTGTGACTCAGAGGATAAAACGCTCGCCTCCCATTCAGGAGAAACGGGTTTGAATCCCCGAATATGAATTTCGAGTTCCCCACTCGGCATGCCTCATGCACAGATCGCAGTGCTGACGTAAAATATCCTCAGTGGTAGACGAATCATAGATTAGAGTCCCTTTCGCGTCAGGCTAACCGTGGTTTAGAGGTTTCCCGCGCCATGTAACGCAAATGCGGATTAGTTCCATCAAAAAGTCCTCCTCGAAAGCAAAATTTCTCCCAATACTGGATCCAGAAGCTCCCTTGTCTTCTAGATTGGGCTCAAAATTACAAGTTGAACATTGGCTGTCGTAAACCCAAAATTAGTGCCATCCCCTCTGCAGAGGATCAAAATTGTGGTGGCATGTCTTCGGATCATCCTCAGAGATGTTTCCCAAACCGTCGCCAATAGCCCATTGTGCTGCTCTAGTGTGAGTAAATGAACTACACCAACTACGACAACAAACATCCATTTAGAAATTTTACAATCAGTTTTCTTGTTTTCTGAGGAAGCTGGTCAGTGGGTCATTTTTGGCATAGGTGAACTGATCGGACAGCAGTATGAACATTAATCGTAGTGTTAATTAATAGCTAACTCCTAACCACAAAGTAAAGATTTTCTCGGGCCACCTTTTAAAGTATAGTGTTCAAATAATAGATAATAAATAATGTCATATAAGATAATTTTTTGAACAGTAATAATAATTGATGCTTTCAACAAAATCAGGACTAAAATATTGGGATGAAATACAGGGGTTGGACAAAAATGGGGAAACTCTTTGTAAGTAAAAAGTCTTTCTTTCAGCACCAATTGTTTCGTGTTATTTTTAAGCGTGTAAAATTTTGATCCACGGAAATGAAGAGAGGAAATAAATTACTTTTTTTTAGCTCTAATAGATACAATTTATAGATTACTCTGTAGGATTGCAAGTTTGGAATATTTATTTTTAATGATAGTGGTACATAAAAAAGAAAAAGCGTTTATTACCTCATATGCTGATTTTGGTCAATCTAAATTTTGCATGGGTAAAAATGCATTTTACTTGGGGACTTTACAACCTATAAAAATTTTTTTAAATATTTAATTAATAAAATTCGTGGTTGTCAGAAATTCGTGGAAATTTCAGTTGACGTTTAATTCCATATTGTGATAAATTCCGCGTCTATCGCTTAATGGACGAATGGAAATATTACCGGCATCAGGCATTGTGCTCGAGATAAAATTTTATTTTATCTTATAATCGTCGTTGAACAGCCGACCCAATTTTTTGGGCTTACGGCTACTAATGTTCAACTTCGTAGACTTGTCATTTTGAACCCCATCCTGAAGACAAGGGAACTCCTAGATCAAGTATTAAAACAAATTTGCCGTCGTGGAGGACTTTTTGATGGAACTAACCAGCATTTTGCGTGACAAGGAGTGAAAAACCACGAAAACCTCTTACGGTTAGCCTGACGGCAAGGGAACTCTAACCCGTGATTCGTCTACCACTAAGGATATTCTACGTCACACTGTGGTTGGTGCAAGCTGGATGCGGAATTCGTATCGACCAGCCATCCCTGGGATTCGAATCCGGTTCACTTCATTAGAAGGTGAACGCTCATTCCCCTGAGCCATCGCGGCTTCGAGTTGAGCTTGAGAACTCTAGCTAGTCTCACCGATGGCTCACTTCATTATAAGCAATAATTTTACAGGCAACTCACTTTCTACTGGAACATACCGCCAATTTTTCACGCCAACGATACGAATATTTCACAAATATGTCCAAATTTAAATTCACCGTCACGATCAATTTATTCTGCTTTTTCCTAACAGCTAAGATTCGCCACTGAAAAAATGAATGAAATGCTTGATTTTATTCCAACTTTGCGAGAAAGCGAAGTTAAATAATACTTTAATGTCTGGGATGAAATTTCATTTTTTATTCACATTTTTAACTCCCATTGAACGATAAATTCGCAAAATAATGTGCAGATCTTGTTTAAGAAGCAAGCGAACATTTTCCCTTAACTAAAGGCCTATTATTAAATCGTGCAAAAATTAATTTGATGCAATTTAAAACATAATAACACTTGATAGTTTTCCTATATTCTATTATCTGTTGCTCCTCGTGATCGGAAGTACGTATTCCACAAAACAAAACAGGAAGGGATTGATTCCGACCGAGGAAAGAAAAATTCCTTCCTGGAAAATTATATCCTTTTTCCCAATTCGTATTTTCCCCCTTTTGTTTCTCAAAATTGAAACGCACTTGTCCTTTGTTTGCACAATGGACAAGCTGTTTAGAAGGAAGACAAAATGACATAATCAAAGGAAGAAGAAACGGAATTCGAATTTTTGTGACAAAAGATCGTGATATGTTTGGCGCACTCTCTTGATGGGTGGCGGAAGTCGTTGGCGGCGTTCACTGGCCTCGGAAGAGATATTTATTATTGACACGCAAAACAGATAATGTTTGTTCCTTGAAAATTGTGCTTCATTTTGAGTAGTCCAGGTATTGTCCACCTATTTCATTACCAATTAGTTAGATTAAAAAAATAATACCAGTATAGAATGGAAGAGGGTATTTGTACTCAAGTAAAGGGGAAAAACAGTCAGTTAAGCCATTTTCTCAACGCAATTGATTTTCAGAAGAAATAAAATATACTTGAATACCAAAAGTTATTTGACGTTATTTCCATATGCAATCAAGTCTCTCTTTCTATTAATAAATTTAAACAATATTCTACAATTATTTCAAGTTTTGCAAATTATATTTTTCCTGTGATGGTGAACTACAGCAGAAACTTTTAAAGAAAATGGAATTTTTAGAAAATTTGAGAATTTAATTAATTTTTAAGATATCTGTTAAAATTTACACAAAATTCTTTGAATTCTAATTTAGCACCGATTATAATGCTAAGCTTTGCTGCTATAGTCGCTTAGGTGAATGTCCAAAATATATGTTATATCCGATTTGATATTAATTGATTCGTTGATATTATTATATTGATTCGATATTTTAATATCTGCTGAGGATAGATTAAGAGAAACATCAGTGCTCGGAGAGCAGTTTAAATGCATACTGCGCAGTGGTACTTAACCGTAAAAAAAAACATTGCTGTAGGGCATACCGGGCAGGGAAACGGAACCTTAAAAAAACATAATCAGATAGTATATCTAAGGGTTTGACACTTAGTGTTATATTTCGTTGGACGATATACAGTATACTCTAGATGTCTTTAAAACCTTATCATATCAAAAAAAATATTTTTCCTCTTGGCATTATGTATCCACCTAATTTTAATTTGGATTCTTATGTCAAAGGGTTTCTTCTCAAAACTTCGCTGTTTCGAATTTTTTTCGAAATAGAAAAGCGATTTTTTCGAAAAAATCACAAAGCAAATTCATTCAATCAATTCTTTTCTATTTAATGCATAATAGTTCTTGTCTTACTTTTAAAAATAAAATTATCATTGTTGTAATTAGACTTAAAATCAACTATCATTATATACATACTTATTCTTATGTTTCATAACTATACCTTTTAGAGTCATATTTTAGAATATATTTTATAACTTTTTAGAACATATTTAGTTCTGAACTTGTTACCTCGAAAACTCGCTATCTCAAAAATTTTTAGCGCCCCTTCAACTTTGAGGTATCGAAAATATACTATCGATATACTCTTATATATCGACAGAGTATACTCTCGATTTCACTAAGAGTATACGTCGATTCCATTATATCGAACTTGATCTGTATTACAATTTTTTTTTTCTTCTACTGAGTAACAAAATATAAGTATCTAATCTAAACGAGTTTAAGTAATGCTGAATTTTCTAATAAAAAATAAATAAATAAATATTTACATCACCATTATTTTCTTCTTTTTTTTTCCCTAAAGGGGAAAGTGGATTATACTACAAGTGGCTGAAAAGAAAAGCGGATGGAACAAAACAAAAAAAAATGAATGCGTTATTTTCCTTCGTGGACTGAACAGATAATATTTTTATCCTTAAAATGAACACTTGGAAGTTCTTTTAAAAGAGCTTAAATAGAATGATGAGAGCATCAGCAGATGGTTCTTAAACGAAAGTCCTTTTAAAATATGAATTTATTTTATCAGATAAGACAGAGGAATTTCTAAAACTAGCTGGTTGTGACGCAGGAAAGCCTCAGTACTCAAGCATCAAATGAACTATTTAAAAGAAACTGGTGTTAATGTCATTCTTTATTTTATAACCGGCGTTGAACCCAAATTTCATTTTACTGCTACCAATGTTTCGAACTCTGTGGCCTTGTAATTTTTAGCCCAATTCAGAAAATAAGGGAACTCCTAGATCAAACATTGGGACAAACTAACCTTCGTAGAGGAATTTTTTATGAAACTAGTCCGTATTTGCGGTACACGGAGAGGAAAAGCACGAAAACCTTCCACGGTTAGCCGGACTACAAGGGAACTCTAGCGCCCATGATGCATCTACCACTGAAGATATTTTTACGTGAGCTCTGTGATCGGCGAGAGCCATACACGGAATTTATATCGGCCAGTCATCGCTGGGATTCGAACCCAAAGGGAGGCGAGCACTTTATTTCCTGAGCCACCGCGCCTCTAAACGATATATATATATGTATA